>NC_046158.1:37558244-37743223 GCF_011064425.1 Rattus rattus
TTTTTTCTTAAAGGACATGATTTCACTATGTAGCCCAGGCTGACTTCAAACTCGCAGGAGTCCTCCTGCCTCTGCTGGAATTCCAGGCATGGGTCACCCTGCCTATTTCTAATCAGATGTTAAATTACAACAACAGTTTGAGCAAGAAAAGCCTCCATTTTACTGTTAAAGCTGCATTTGTTGAACTCTCATTCCCACAACGCTAAATACTGAAAACGCACATGCGGTTCAGCGTTACTCAGCCCTGCGGTTAGAGCCAGGCTGACTAATCCCAGAGCCAGCAGGCCAGATGGGTAAGTGTGCTAAGTGTACAGAGGTAAGGGCCCTTAAAAACTCCTGTCAACACTGTGGTTGTGCTTACACAGAATTAATATTTCTGGATGTTTTGCATTCAGACGGAAGCTTAAACTTTGTTAGCTCTGTTCGTGTTCCTCTGCCTGCTCCAGTTTTAGTCAGAGGTGCGAATAACTGTCACGGTGACCTCTTCCCACTGTATAGGGCCGCTCCGTTAAGGAAGCTGCTATTGGCACCCATGATGACCACGCTTACAGAGAGGCAAGGTCTGTGGTAGTAAACATTAAAAAAAAATTATTTTCATTTTATGAGCATTGGTGTTTTGCCTGCATTCGAGTCTGTGTGAAGGTGTCAGATCATGGAATTAGACAGTTGTGAGCGGCCATGTAGGTGCTGGGATTTGAACCCCAGTCCTCTGAAAGAGCAGTCAGTACTCTTTAAGTGCTGAGCCATCTCTCCAGTCCACTTGAACAGTATTCTTATGTCTTCCTGGGATCTGGGTTATAGATCTTCAGACAAGGAGTATGCGACCCCTCGTGTGGCTGCAGCTGTCCTGTTTCAGATTGCAGGGGGATTGTGCTGCGAGCTTTTTTTTTTCCCTTTTATTTCTGTAGATCACAAATTTTTTCATTACAGAAACTGTCTTTAGGAATTTCTTTTGACCTATTAGTTACACTATTTTTTTTTAATAAGGGCATTATAAGATAGTGTCCATTTGGATCCTATTTGTAATATAAATAAACCATAACCTAGCTAATAATCTTCTTTGTCCTGTACCACATATTTATTACATATTTTTTCCAAATCAGTAAGTTTTTCATAGCCTCTACTCTGGTGGAAGACCCTGCTTCTGTTTAAGACGTTGAGGAAAACGTCATCTTCTTCTCACTCGCATATACACATGTACTCACAAATGCCAACATGAACACACACATGTACTCACAAATGCCAACACGCACACACACACATGTATCCACAAATGCTAACATTTACAAACTCATACACCAGACGCTTCAAGCTGTCCTACCAAAGTTCATCCCCAAACAGAATCCCCAGGCTCACAGGACCACCAGAGCTTTCACACCTCACCACCACCTCAAATCCCTGCAGACGGACAACTAAGAACAGGGCGGCTGGTGAGTTCCCACTTAGGTTTGCATGAGTAAACTTCAACGGTAGTCAGGGAACTGAGCTCCAACAGGTCACCAGGAAACACTTCTTTCTCTTGTTTGCTTGTTTTCACTGCATGTCAAAGTTTCATGCTTCATGTGTGTATGAGTTTGAAGGTCTTACCCGCAGGCCTGACGTGCAAGCTAGCCAGTGCTCTATCACTGAGATGCCAGCCCCGACCTAGGAACTCCAAACTTTCCACAGAATGAAGAAAAATGCTAAAAGAAAAAGTTCCTGGAGAGATCCTGAGAAGATGGCCCACTGGGTGAAGCATGTGATGTGCAAGCATGGAGCCCCAAGCTTGGGTCCCAAGATCCCATGTAATAGAACCAGGTGGTAGGCAGGGCTGTTCTACTGTGACACAGACGGAGACAAGCAAGGCCACAGGAGCTTGGTCATCTTCAACAGAGTTGAGGAACAAAGACTCTGTCTAAAGCAAGGTGAAAGGTGGGGACCCAAACCAGAGCTGTCCTCTGACCTCATGTGTCATGTATGACCACAGTCATCCATAGTGGCTCCTGGAGTCTTCCAATGGGTCGATTCCCTTCTAGTTTCTTGTTTTTTCCCCTTCTAGTTTCTATTGCATTCACTCTGTGTATGGGAGTAGAGTGTGTGGTCTTCAGGACATCTGAAGAGGGCATCAGATCTTGTCAGATGGTTTTCACCATGTGGGTGGGAATTGAACTCAGGACCTCTGGAAGAGCAGTCGGTGTGAGCCAACTGAGCCATTCACCAGGCTTGGTCAGGGACCCTTGTAGGAGTGATCTTGTCTTTTCACTCATGAGTCCCTAATGTGTAGGTTCAAACCTTCCCACTTCTAGACTTTAATTTCTAGAGAGAAAGCAAATTAAGTATACCGAAAACTTTCTCATTCCATTGTGCCTTGAACGAAGGTATTTTTAAGAGGGATAGCTGCCCTGCAGGGTTAACACTGACAAATTAAAGATTTCAACCTCTTGACATCTTTCTAAACAACGAGTATGTACTACTCAGTGTACATACAGTTAATAGTACCTCATTAGATAGGAACTATGACTTATATTCAGCTTATATCACATGCTTATCTCGATTTCAGTCGAGAAGCCGTTCCAAGGTCACACAGGTATAGATAACAGTGCTGAGCTGTAAACCCAGGCAGCCTGGCTCCTGAGTATACACTGCTACTCTGCACGCTAAGAGCAGTGCCGGGAAATGGCTCAGTAACTGGAGTTTTGAGCGCGGTCTCAGTGGGAAGGTAACGGTGTTAGTAGACCAGGCTGTGAAGGTTCTAGAAAGGTTTAAGAGGAAGAGAATGACACAGCTGATATTTTCCTACAGAAATGCCAGTCCAGAAGAGAGTGGGCCCTGAACAAAGAGAACACACGCACGTCATATCAATGCCTTGAAGCAACACGCATCAACCCATCCAGTGAATTTTAACTCAACTGGAGTACGGTTCCCCTGTGTCAGGACTTCTGACAAGGAGCAAAGCAGTCACATCTGCGACTGTAGATTCTTAGGATTCGAAAATGATGGATCAACATAAAAATGGTACAGTGGTCTCCAGCAAAATCAAACATCTTTTTCCAAAGAGGCCATGGAGAAAATACAGACAATGCACTGCCTCACAGCAGACACACTTAGAATGTCAAACTGATCGCTCAATACCCGATGAAAGAGGGGCCAGAGGGGGTATCATGAAAGATGCTTCATTGCAGGGAGAGGTTTAACAGCACCATGTGACCCAGGATTAGAACAGCCACAACACCATGTGTTTGCGAATATGGGCAGAAACTGGAATTCACAGTTATTAACTTAAAATTATCTACCTTGAGAAACATTTGGGCAGTTTTAACACGCACTTAGTAAACGACCTACAAGTTCCACTGCTAAATATCTTCTCCTGAGGAAATGGGTCCTGCCCAGACAAAGATCTGTGCATGAATGTCACGGCAGCTTCAGACATGACAGTCCATGGCCAGCTAGTGGACAGATGGATTGTGGTATGTCCGGTGCAATGGAACACTACAGCGGTAAAAAGAAATAATTTACTGATATAAAACAAGATACATCAGTTAGAAGCATCTGCACGTTTCAGGCTTCCACTGAGGGGAGAAAGGGAGTAAGGCAGACGGTGATAGAGAAAGACACCCAATGTCAGCCTCTAAGTGTGCATGCACACCTGCCCATGCACACAGACACACAACTCACGCAGTATGATAGCCACATGAGCTTAAGGGAAACTTCAAACTCAATCACTTTGTCTCAATTCCAAATGTAATGTCCCCAGTTTGTTTACTACAAAATATACCCCACCTAAGAGAAACAAAATGGGAATCCTGAACACGGCCCAGCTACAAGCATGTGAGAAGTGTTCCTCTGTCCTCCGGGTAGCCCGTCACACACCCGGGCCCTGCAGTCCCCACACATACCTGACGCGATGACGGGGTCCTTCATAAGTTCCCTGGTTATTGGGCAGATGAACTCGTCAGGGATTCCGGAAGAAAGGGACTCCATCCTGGTCCTGAGCTCGTCAATACTCCGCAGGACTTTGCTGCGCAGACCTAGAGACTCTAAAAGAAAATCCGTTACCTCAGGCAGCAAGTGAAAGTCTGTAAAATGAAATGTTCCTGGGAAGTGAGATAAACTTTCGGAACTTGAGGCTATGAGGACGGGTAATGCATGAAGCTATCAGTATCATCTTCCAGGGAGGCAGCAAGGGGCACAACATTCAGACCAACCGAGAGGTGGAAGGATCTGGCCTGTCTCCAAGCAGAAGACTGTGATGGGAACACTCAGTAATGAAGCCATGCGCCTCCTGCAGTCCAGGAAGCAAGAGAGGGAGAGGGAAGGTAAGCCAGCCCCAGTGTCCTCTGCAGGGACATCACCGTGAACTAACTGGATCCGGCTGAGTCTCGGTTCTTAAATCTGCCAACCCCCTGCGGCAGCATGGACTGGCACCTGAGCCTTAACACATGGACGATGAGGCACACGTGTCCGTGCCCTAGCAACCCAGACAACTAACAAACAAAGGCTCATGGGCTTTTATGAGTTCTTAGAAAGAAAAGATCAAAAAGTGAAACCTCTGGTAAAAACAAAGAACAAACAAAGCCCCTCTCATTTCTGTTTTTCAATATATGATTGATTACTCATGTCAGTATAGGAATTCTGACCCAGTGAATCTGCATTTGCCATTTGACCTTTCTACCAGCTTATCAATTCCAGGCCCTAGGGCACCTTGCACTCTTCCAAGGGCCTGGCTCTGAACCGAGGCTGGTGAACACACACAGGTCTAGTGACTGGACTGAGGGGTTTGCAGACCCTGTCCAAAATTGACTTCTTGCTCTTTAGCATGCATACTTGAGTTAGACAATGGCGTTCACAAACGCACAGATTCACAAACGCCTTAAAACATCTTAGCGTCATGGATGGATTCTCCTCATACAAATGGACGGCATAAGGAGTCAGTTCTTAGGGGAAACAATGACTGAACCGGAAGAGTTGGAAGGCAGAAGATGAAGTACAGGGATGGAGAACACATCCACAGTGGCACCCTTTAGTCCCCGTTCCTGAGAACCTAGTTTTTTGAAACAAGATCTTTCTATGAACATTTCATTGGCAAACTAGAAAATGGCTTGGCTTTGGTTAAAATACTATATTGAGAAACTCAAGCATGTTAAAAACCCCTTTTTTTTTACATTTACAAAAGGCCTACTGACAAGGGGTTTCACAGTGTTCAATCTCTTAGCAATGGTTTCTGTGTCCATCGTGCTGGATACACTACCTTGTTACTGTGTCCACCGTGCTGGACATACGACTATCTTTGGACCACCACATCCCAATGTGCTTTTTAGTGATAGGCTACTCCCATATCCCAGACAGTTAGCAGGTCTGGACTTTACACTGGCATTAGGAACTGAGGGATGAAGCTACAGTGACAAATGCAGGCAAAACATCTCTGCGTGTAGAAAGCAGACATCAGCGTGTATGCCACCAGTTTGCCTTTTCTACTCATTTTCAATCCCAACATGAATTCTATCTCAGCCCAATTTACTGTCTTAAGTGTGCTGTTCCTAAAATTCAAGACTAAAGAAAATTCTTTGTAGTTTAGAATAGCATTTGAAGATTAAAAGTTAACTTCTATCCTGAAGAGAAATAAAACAGAACATTTCAACACCCTTTGGAATGGGTGTGTAGCGTGCATGCCTATAATTTTAGCCTGTAAGAGGCTGAGGCAGGAGGATTGCAGGGACACAGCCACATAGATCTTGTTATATAATACTAAAATACCAGACATTTCAGATGTTCCAGAGAACACATTTTCTGATTCTGTTCCTAAATTACTGATTTTGCTAGCTTTCCAAACTGTAAAGCAGAATGTTCCTATGTGAAACCTGCCACCACTGCCTTCTGGCCTAGGCCAAGGCCATGAAACCTGCAACCATTGCCTTCCAGCCTTAGGCCAAGACCATGAAACCTGTCACCACTGCCTTCTAGCCTTAGGCCAAGACCATGAAACCTGCCACCACTGCCTTCCAGCCTTAGGCCAAGACCAAGTATGAAAGCAGAAGCAAATCACACAGTGGTGTTAAAAGGTGGGGCTTTGGGGACAAACAGGATCAGAACCCTTAGAACAGAGACCCCAGAGAGTGAACTCATCCATCCTTCCAAGTGAAGGTACAGTGGGAAGGGTACTCTCCATAAACTAGAAATTACTCCTGACTAGACACCGAACCTTCTAGTACCTTCATCTTGGATTGGGCAGAATGAAGAAATCAATTTCTGGTAGTTTATGGGATGTGCCATAGCAACCCAGACGCATTAAGGCAGCAACCTACGTCAACGAGGACATGCAAACCAAAGCCTAAAGGAGAAACCACAACTGCTGGACGGTGCTGGAGAGACACCGGGGCCACGCCTAGTGCTGGTGGGACCACATAATATATAACCTGCTAACTCCTCCAGTGCCACTCGTGATCACCCACGGTCCACTGACTCTACTTTGAATGGGTACACGAGAAACCTGAAAAAAGGCATTCATACAAGAACTCCACATGCACAGAAGTAATATTTATTACTTCTAAAAACATGGCACTGCCCCGAATTCTATCAACTGACAACAAGCGAAAGGACAAAGGATAGACAGAAAAGGTCACGTGCACCGAGTACTAATATAAAGTCAGTAACAGGAAAGTTTACACACAAAATACTGGTTCCAAAAGCTGGAAAGAAGTAGGGGATGGGATTTCTTTTAGCGCTGATAAACGTGTTCCAGAATTACACAGTGGTAATAATGGCTGTAACACTGTGAACATGAGTGTGCACACACACCACTGCCAAGTGTAAACCTCGATTCAGAGTCACTTTGACTGGTGAGGTATCTCAGTCAGCTGCCACACAGGCGTGGGGATGAGTTCAACAGCCAGAACCCACGTGACAAGCCAGGCATGGTGGCCCACGTTCATCATCTTAGTACTGAAGATGCATAGCCTGTCATAAAATCACAACATATGTGGCCCCTGAGCAACGACAGAGAGTGCCCTGTGCCCCACCGGCACATGCAGAGACACCTTTGTAGATGGATACACATACACAAAGATTTTTTTCTGAAAAGTAAATGTTAAGGATCTGAACTGTAATCAAGTGTTGTTAAAGTATAAAAAATAAAACACTGTCTTTCACCCCCACTGGGTACATAACTTTCTAAAATTATAATTCTGAGCTGGGTTTGGGTACTAGAAATGTTTTCCCCTTCCCAAGTAGGCAAGTGTGCTCTCCTACACGGGCTGACCTGAAGAGGAGGAGGAGGGAACCACAGCAGCTAAGCCCTGAGGTCAGCAGGGACCTCGCTGAGAATCTGAGGACTGCGGGTCGGTCTCCACCCTCCTTACCGATTTTCAAATCACCAGCCAGACTTTCCTTTGTGAGGTGCAACAGTTCTTTCCCGTCGATGTTGTTTGTCCGGAAAATATCAACGAGGTCTTCCAAGCCTTGAGCACGAAGCCACTTTGAGACATCCTCCTCTGACCAGTCCTCAATGAAATGTTTCAGCTGATCGTTCACACTTCCTGCTTTAAAACGCATAGGCCAAGTGAATGGAAAACAAATGCTTCTCCAGCCACTCCCACCTTGAACACGTGCCGTTTTAACTTCCCTTTAAGAGGTGAGGTAGGTCTTACAGGAGTGAGCAGATGCTATGGGAAATGCTAGTCTTTAGGAACTTTTCACTGCAGAAAGTCAGGTTTTGGTTTTGTGGTGCTGGGGGTCAAATCTCATGCTGCGTGCATGTGAGCCACACTGACCTGCACTTCTAGTCCAACTTCTCTTCACTATATAATCCTCCCTCAGTCAGCTCTATCACCTCATATCAGCATTCCATGTGGTTACTGCATATCAGCATCAGCACACCATGTGGTTACTGCATATCAGCATACATGTAGTTACTGCATATCAGCACACCATGTGGTTACTGCAGACAGTGTGGAGTGGGAAACTCCTGCGCTTCTCGGTGAGGCCAAGGAAGAAAGCCAGTGCGCACGGTAAATCTGTGATTCCTATTCTGTCCCTGGGTTACAGTCACCGGAGAAACATGGCTCCAAATGCAAACGACGTTAAACCATGTATGCATGTACAGTCATAGTCTGTATGTGCAAGCATTTATTGCCACTCTAACACAGGACCCTCAAAAATTAGTTTTAAGGTATACTGAAATTGAGTCTGAATAGTGTGTTGGGACAGGCAATATGAATGCATGCCAAGGGTTTATTAAAGTTCAGCTTGGGAGTACAGCTCTGAGGTAGAGCACGTGCCTAGCGTGCACGAGCCTGCAGGTTCAATCCCCAGGACCACACACATACACACAAAGGAAGTGCCCAGATGATTAGTGTTGAGATGGGTTAAGGATGCTCAATGCTTGGGTTGGGGCTGTAGCTTGCAGAGAGTACCTGCCCCGCAGGACGAAGGCCCTGGGTTTGAGAGCACTGCAGAACAAACAAGGGTGGGGTCGTCTTACTGACCTTGGCAAGGTGTTTCCAGGTCAAACTGCCAAATGTTCACTGTCTTGTCCATTGAACCAGTAGCAAGTAAGAGAGTGTTGGGTGCAAACGCACAAGTCGTGACATACCTAGGTGACAGAGACAGCTGTTACATAGCATCTGGCACCTTTGCTAATCACAGTAAAACAATGTGAGATTCACTTCTGACCTGGTATGCTGAGTCAGCGTGTGCAGCACACTCTGAGTTCCCTGAAAGACAACACGATCACTGTTATTCAGGCAAGAGACAAGCCAGGGATGGTGCCTCACTTCCAGGGCCATGTGCCGAGTGCAGTCCTAGTAACCAACTTGTTGAGACTTAGAGACAACAGGAGAGCTGACATCGCTGACCAAGACTTAGAGCTTTCTATCCAGGGACCCGGCATTTGCCAATGTGGTCGAGACTAAGTACAGAGTATTCCTGCTGACGTATCCCATCTGTACGTACTGCAGGATCAGTGAATGAAAGCCGTTGACATTCTGACTACACTTAGGCAGCCATCAATGTGCAGGCATTGTCCTTGTTAGGGTTCCTATTACTGTGATAAATAAAACATCATTTCTAAAAGCAGCTTGGGGAGGGAAGGGTTTATTCCTGCTTGCACTTTCAAACCACAGTGTATCACTGAGGGAAGTCAGAGCAGGAACTGAGGCAGGAGAGAGAGGCCTTGGAGGCCTGCTATTACTGGCCTGCTCTCCATGGCTTGCTCTGCGTGCTCTCTTTTAGCACCATGGTCTCAGGGGTGGGTGGTTTCTCACATGCATCCTTAAGAGAAATGCCCAACAGACTTGCCTGCAGGCAATTGGACGGAAGCTTGTTCTCTCTTGAGGACATGCCCTTCCGAGATTAGGACTAACGACAGGCATATTTAACAGGAGGAGTAGCATATGTTTTATAGATAAAGGCAATGTTATAACTATTTGTGAATATAAACTATCCCAAAACAAGCTGGTGGGAAATCCCACGGCTCTGCTTCATCTGGTTTGAGTGTTCCCATTTTTTTTTTAAAGATGTATTTATTTATTATATATAAGAACACTGTGGGGTTGGGGATTTAGCTCAGTGGTAGAGCACTTGCCTAGCAAGCGCAAGGCCCTGGGTTCAGTCCCCAGCTATGGAAAAAAGAAAAAACACTGTCACTGTCTTCAGACACACCAGAAGAGGGCATCAGATCCCATTACAGATGGTTGTGAGCCACCGTGTGGTTGCTGGGAATTGAACTCAGGACCTCTGGAAGAGCAGTCAGTGCCCTTAACCACTGAGCCATCTCTCCAGTCCCAGTTTGTTCCCATTTTTTTTTTGCAGGAACATCCAATAACTTCGACTCCTGTGTGGGTAACTAACCTTTGGTTGCTACCACACTCTGATGCCTTATGTCTCCACTGACTGGCTGCCTTGGCTGATGCCTGAACCCAGTCACCAGTGAGGCACCAGGCAACACCGAGCTTTTTTTTTTTTTTTTTTTTTTTATTTTTTTTTTTTTTTCTTTTTTTCGGAGCTGGGGACCGAACCCAGGGCCTTGCGCTTCCTAGGCAAGCGCTCTACCACTGAGTTAAATCCCTAACCCCACCGAGCTTCTCTTAAAGATCATTCTCATCAACTGCTATCTTGGTGAGATGTAAAACTTCCATTTTTATTTATACTCCTGCAATTCAGCATTTACTCATATAAATCTGCCCCAAACTTGTATTTGTCTAAGGCTATGGTAACTTACTTGCTTATGCTGGTCCCTAAATCCACCTGTACCCTGAGAACTATTGGTAGACCACATTCAACCACACCCTGCTGTATGGAAGCCACGTATGATGAATGTTTAGACACTGGTGTTCTCTATGGTTTCTATGTGTTTTCTATGGTTAGATTTAAAATTTCATCCATCACAAAGACATTATTAAAATATCTAAGGTTTTTCCAAGTATCTTACTGTTTCAGCATTATGAGAATGTTTGTTATATTCTTGGGCACCATAAATATCTATATTAAAATAAATATATATTTTTAATAACTACTGAAGCAGTTATCTCATAAACAATTTATATAGTTCACACAGAAGATCTGAAGTACTTACAATATCATAGATGATGACAGACTTATCCACTGACCTAAAAAACAAGAGAGAGAGAGAGAGAAAGAGAGAGCAACAGTGACAAGCTCTGTAAAAACCAAGTGCTGCTTCCTGGAAAGCGGGGAAGGCTGACACTAGGCATTTGGAATGGACTGGCCATGTCGGGGAGGGGCTCTTCTTGTAGGAAAAAGAACTGCAATATAGAGAAAACCATGACACTGTACCAAAGCACCTGGTTTACACGATTGATTAAGATATGTCATTTCTAAATCTTCCACCCTTAGAGTCTTTCTGCCACCACCACGCACAGGGCAAGGTCAGCAAGGTGAGTGCTGACATGGACTCTGTAACTGTCTGTATTCATCATTATGAAAATGGAGCAGGCTACAGTAATGGCGACACACCTATTACCTTAACTCCTTGTTCAGTACGTGACCGAACACTAGCAATGCATACTAAACCCAGAACCTTCCTCATAAATTCGAATTATACTTGGGGGCTGGAGAGATGGCTCAGCGGGTAAGGACACTGACTGCTCTTTCAGAGGTCCTGAGTTCAATTCCCAGCAACCACATGGTGGCTCACAACCATCTGAAATGGGATCCGATGCCCTCTTCTGGTGTGTCTGAAGACAGCGACAGTGTACTCATATACATAAAATAAATAAAAAAATTTAAAAAAAAAGAATTATACTTGGAAAACTCTAAGACAGGAAGCATATAATATACTCCACATACAAGAACTCTAAAACACAGTGGGAAAGTTACCAAATACTGTATATGCCAGACATAATTTATAGACATTCTCACATAGTCCTGAATTCTGTAAATTATAAGTTATCATATCTGGGATGTCTAAAATTCTTATGGAAAAGTCCATTTTTTCTAGTATCTTTTAAATAAACACTAAGGGGTGACATCAAAACATGTCAGGCTGGGTTGGCGCACACCTTTAATCCCAGCATTCAAGAGGCAGAGGCAGGTGAATCTCTTGAGAGTTCAAGGCCAGCCTGGTCTGCAGTGTAAGTTCACAGTAAGCCAGCCAAGGCTCCACAGAGAAACCGTGGCTCGAAAAGCCAAAAGTAAATAAAAATTAAAAATAAAAATAAATAAATAAAAGACAGACTATAACACGGTGGAGCAACATTAGTGTGGACGATAATCCAAGAAAAAGAACAGCTGCATCATATTAGATGTTAAAGATGTCACGAAAGACAAATTCTTAGGGCCAAAATATGCACACTTGCTTGCGCGTACACACACATGCACACACGCTCAAATCTGCTTGAGCGTCTAAAGGAATGGTAGCCATTCTCACGTGCAGCTGGTAAATTTACGTCAAAAACAACCCTCCGCGCTGGTCCGCACGACGCGGTGTCTCAAATGGCTTGGGTATCAGCGACTAAAAGGGAATCCCACTTGGTGATGCTGCCTCAGATGCAGTGTCACTTAGAAAGCGGGACAACTGTCAGTGACTTCTGTGAGCACTGGACCGGGGCAGCGAGTGGGACAGGGACTGAGTTTTAGGGACTGTCCTGTTAAGTCACTGCCGGTATAAGGGAACGGTTAGCTGATTCTCAGAACATAGGACCCCAGCATTCACATGCAGAATAAAAGAGAAACAGGTGCCTCGGTGGGGGGAAGGAACTTGTGTTTTTGGGAATAAGGTGTTTGGCCTCCCGGTTCTTTCCTCCTTGCAGCCAGAAATAAGACCAACTGGAGTTTGGGGAAAGGCAATGGGCCACGTGGCTCAGCTCCCACTGCGCTTCCTATTTTCTGATCTGATTATGACTTATGATCTTAATAATTATAATTTATGATCTAATTAATATTAATTAATAAGTGTGGGACCCATGCTGCCCAAAAGCCAAAGGCATGGAATTTGCTTTTTTTTTGTTGTTGTTTCTCTTGTATTTCTCAGTTTTCAACACAAGAAGAAAACAAAATATCCTTTTTTATTTTTGTAACTCAAACCTCTTAACACATTTTACTGCTGGCTTCTGGGGCGACCTAACCCCTAAGATCATGGAGAGCAGGAGCCTCTGTGTGAACTGCAAGGACCGATTTTGTTCTGTTTACATCAATGCTCCCTGCACTTGCTGGCTCCCGAGCACAGGGTGAACAGAACGCAAGTTCTGCAGAGGGTCAGGGACCTCGTGCTGCTTCCGGAGGGGCCGAGGCAGCACGAAGGGGAAGCAAGCCTCTCCAGACTTTTCTAGATAGCAGGTGCTGGCATCATGGGCCGGAAGGCAAATCAACTGTGTGAGGCAGGTGTGGACACCCAAGTGTCTGCCAAGCCAGACACTGGGAAGGTCATCACAGATTTAAACAATGCCACTCTCGCTACCGTTTGCTTTAAAATCTCCTTGGGAACCGTGCAAGTATGTGATGTGTTTATGACAATCATCTGGGCGGAGGAGAGGGATTCCAAGCCACTTCTGGGTCCTACAGATAACAAAATGCACATGTGCTCAAGTCCCTTATATAAAATGGTAATGTATTTGCACACACCCTACCCATGCCCTGCAGATACTGTAACTTTTCCCTGTATTGCTCTTATCCTAACGAAGTGCAAACGTTATATAAATATCTATACTGTATTGTTGAGGGAATAGCAAGTATAATGTCTGTACATGTCAGCACAGGTTGGATTTTTCCCCCGGTAACGTCCATCTGTGTTTGACTGAATCTACAGATGGAAAACCCAGAGACACACAGGATCGCCATGGTCACCATTTGTGTTTAAGCAAATTAGAAACACTACAGAGTTGTCTGTTTTTAATTCCTAATACGTGCTGCTGCTGCTTTGTATCCTTTGTCTGAAATGTTTCGGGCAGAAGTGTTTCTGTTTGGAATTGTATACACTTCCTGCTATTTTGTATCGAGGGACTTCACATCCCCGAAAGCAGAAGTGCTCCAAGCTGCACAGCCCTGGGAATCTTGCTGGCACTCAGGAGGCTGAAGACTGAGAATTTTGCCTTTCAGAGTGGAAATTCTCAAGCTGTACTGAAGGAGGGACGGAGAGAAAGCCTCTGCCCACAAGCTCTTAGGAGGTCCTCAAGAGAATCGCTGACTCACATTGTGACTTGATTCTTTGCTATGCCTTCAATACTGTGACAGGTCTCACATGTGAGAACTGCTTCTGAAGCTGGAGGAGAGCTGGGGTCACAGGCCAGGGGAAGAGCGCTTACCTACCATAAATGAAGCCTGGGTTATGTTCTTTAGAACACAAAAGGGAAGAGGAGGGCAGCTTCTGCGGCTCCACTGGGATTACTTTGGCCTGAGACCATGAAGTCTCTCATTCCTTGAGCCTTTTTTTCCCCAGCCTAACTGCACTGATTCTGTTTGTGGTTATCACAAATGTGTGAGTCTTGATTCTCAGCATGAAGACGGAAGAGGAAGTAGCTTCTGAAGAGGAAGGCCTTGGTGGAGGACCATTAGGTTCCTGGTTGCCCTCCTCTCAAGAGACTAGGGTGGACCTTTTGGAGCTCCAAGTCAGTTCTGCAAGCAGGCTGTGATAAAGCTTGCACCTGACCCCCGAGTCCTGCTTTGGCTGACTATCTCAGCACCATCTCTTGGCTGTGTGTGGTGGGGCACACCTTTAATCTCAGCAATGGGAGGCAGAGGCAGGTGGGTCTCTGTGAATTCAAGGATAGACAGTGAGTTCTGGGCAAAATTTATTTATGTATATTAATATATACATATGTTATATGTATACCACACATGTACGGGTGCCTGTAGAGACCAAGAGTGGGTGTCAGATCTCCTGAGGCTGGAGTTAAGGCTGCTGACAAGGTGCAGAATGAACTCAGGTCCTCAGGAGCTCTGAGCCACTAAGCCATCTAACCCCACACTCCTTTTCTCTGTAAGTTACCCGGCCTCCAGTATTCTAATGCAGTGAGGTAAAGCAGACTTACATAATACATTTTAATCCAGAAGAGTTTCTAGAAAATAACGTTCCCACCTTTATAGCCGCCTATCTGCATATCTAAATTCTACCACTTTCCACATTATCCCCATCTCTGCTTAGAGCTGCCAGCCTAGGTCTCACTCTTGGCACTCATTTGCCTTCGAGCCTTTTTGCGTGCACACACAGAAGTGCACACGCTTCCTCTTGCTTTGGGCATTGGCTCTCCCTGTCTTAGGCCTGCAGTCTGTCTCCCAGTGACTGAGTATATATGAAACCTTGCTCTCCTATTAACCACTCATCTGCCCCTCTCTCCCAGTAGCCGCTTTAAGAACTTAAATACTTATATTTCGCCGACTTATAATTTCAAATCGCTCACTTTTCTGCATATCCAAATGAACTAAAAACATCCAGAAAAAAGAGTCGAGTGGGACAAAGAACAGTGGTTCTCGACTCGTGTCATGACCCCTTTTGGGGGGGGTCATATATCAGATATTTACATTACAATTTGTAATGGTAGCAAAGTTATAGTTAGGAAGTAGCAACAAAAACAGTTTTTGCTACCACACCATGAGGAAGTGTAGTAAAGGGTTGCAGCATCGGGAAGGCTGAGAACCACTGCCCTAGAGCAACAGCATACACCTAGAGCACTCAACATTGTAACTTTGTTATAAAATGCCAGCCACCGAAGAGTAACACAGTACACCAGTGAGAGAGAACTGCTGAGCTATGAGAGGAACTGGAAACGACATCCAGCAGCTACAGCGCTAAGCCTGTGGTTTGGAAGGAAGGGAGCCACCAGGCCTCAGTGCGACCATCACGAACGTCAACTATGAGGGCTGGCACTCACGAGTCCCCATGTCCTGCAGAGCATGTTCCTTGCTCAGAGCATGAGACAGCCACACGTGTGTGTTCAACCTCTCGTAACCTCTGTCCACTAGGCTGCCCCTCAGACAGGAGAAGAAACTCAACTCGAGCTCTCATTTATGAATCCCGGTCAACAAAGAATTGGCTTTTTCTGTCTGCAAGGCTCACCCTAGGCTTTAAACTCACAATCCCCCTGTTGCAGCTTCCTCGGTAATGGAGTTATTACCACAGTGCCATGGCGCACAGCTTTATGGTTTTTTGACGAACACTATTCATCTTTTGAAATGAACAACATCTGAAATAGTGGCAAATATGACTGGTTGGCTGGTTGGTTGATTGGCAAGAATGGGAAGACCTGGGGAAAAGATCCAACAGCCGTGGGCCAGATGTTTTAAGCAGAAGTTAGGAGCATGGGTATCTTGGCTTCGGTCTGAGTTACTGTGACAAGCCTTGCACGTGTGTAAGACTGCCACAGCCTGGGAGTCTTTAGAAGATTTAGAAGTCTTTAGATTTAGAAGATCCAGTGGCAGAGCTAGGAACACAGAGAGCTCAGTGGTGGTGAGTGGGCTTAATGTGCATGAGCCCAAGTTCAGGTCCCGGCATCACCAAAAGAAAGAAAACCCAGTGGCATTGTGAACTAACACACACAATATAGAATACATATTAAAATTATATATAATTTAAAAGGAAAAAATTTGGTCATAGTGACAAAAGCAAACCAAAGTAAGAACTTTTACCTACAAAATCATTATGCGTAGAATCTATTTTTATAACATACGGCACTGTTTCCATTCTACTAGGATATGTGTTTATCTGATACACTGTATAGAGCTTGAACTGTACATCTGTGTAGCTCACAACACAAGTAAACACTGTTACTTATCCAGAATTACATTTGTACTATATTTTCAAAAGGGTACTTCATTGTTGAATTCTTTCAGCTATTATATTTTTCAGTTCATAAACTCATAAGCCAGAAATACTGTATCATTTTTATGCTATTAAATCAAAGTGAATCTTACTGTCTTTCATCCCGCTTGGCTGGTAAGAGAGCCAGCCCTCCACTTCAGCCACACCCACCACTTTTCTAGGGTTTCGGAAGCTCAAGCTTCTAGCCCAGTGGTTCTCAACCTTCCTAATGCTGAGACACTTTAAGACAGTTCCTCATGGTGTGGTGACCCCAACCATGAAATGATTTTCACTGCTACTTCATAGCTGATAGCTGTAATTTGCTACTGGTCTGAGTTGTGATGTATCTGATATGCAGAATATCCAATATGTCACCCCGGAAAAAGGGTCATTTAACTCCCAAAGGGCTTGCAACCCACAAGTTAAGATGGGGTGGTAGGATCCATGCAAAGCATGACAACCAAAACCTGGCCCCTGCTCCTATATCTGTCTCCCAGAAGTGCTGTCACAGTATAAATCCATGTATCCCTCCAGTCTTAGGCCAGAGCACTTGTGGGCTTGGCTCTGCTGTTCCCTCCTGCCCCACTGCTCTGTTTGCTCTTATTTAAAGACACCGAGTTTCCTAAAAGATTTATCATTATTTATTTACTTATGTGCTTATTATGTGTACACGTCTGTGTCTGTGTGTGTACACCCAAATATTTGAATTTGACCACACGGAAAGGAGACAAATGCGGTAATCTAATTTCACTGTTACGGACTCTGTAAAGGTATAGAGCAGGCAATATTAAGTCTAGAATATAGAGAATCATGTGCCATTTCACTCCAGAACAATAAATATGACAAACAAAGGCAAACGGGTGAATTCCCCCAGAAGGCTTTTCCAGCCACAGCGCATACTGAATTTCAAGAATGTTTAGGCAGTAAAGCGAAGCTCCTCCCACTCTCCAAAGGAACAGTAAGTCAGTCATGGGGTTAGCTCGGCATAGAGCACTCTCCTGGCATGGGCAAGGTGCTGAGTTTGTTTCCTAGCATCGCCAAAAGACAGCAGAGGTCATGTCAACTGGGGGCCAGGGACAGTACAGAGCAGAAGACCTGAGTTCAGCACCCAGAGCCCTCGCCATCACCAGGGCGTGCTACCACTGCTGGTATCTTGGTCCCTGCACTTCACGCACACACCCAATATGGCCAGCCGTAAGTATACGCAATAAAGTAAATCTTGAAAGTTAATGTCAAAGGGGGATGGAGCCTGTCTTATGCAAGTGTCTAAGAATCTTTTTAATCTAAACAACAAAGCAATCATATTTTTTGTTTTCATTTGAAAAGTGGCTAGGCTGTCAAACTATAATAAAAATTTTATGAAGGAAAAAAGATTATAAAGTAATTGAACCAGTCATATATGTTCAAATAAAGCTTCATAAAATAAAGGTTTGAAAGCAATGTTCCAATTGAGAATAGGAAATCATAAAACTTGTCAAAAGAGCCTTTTAAAATAAAAAGCTGACTAGAAACTTCAGAACTGAAGTTTAAGCAAAATTCTAAGTCGGGAGGCTATTAAATGTAGCGCAGTAGGGGCTGGAGAGATGGCTCAGCAGCTAACAGCACTGGCTGCTCCTCCGAGGGACTTGAGTTCTATTCTTAGCGCCCACATAGTAGATCATAGCCACCCATAACTCTGGCTCCAGGGCATTGGACAAGTGCACTTGGAACACACACATGCAGGCAAAACATTCACATACACATAATAATTAATTAATTAATTAATTAATTAATTAAAAATGTTAAGTAGCACAGTAGTTGCAGAAAGCATTAGTAAGGGAGAAATCAAGAATGAAATATAGAAAGATAGAAATGGGCTGGACAGATGGCTCAGTGGTTAAGGGCGTTGGCTGAGCTAGCAAAGGACCTGTTTGATTCCCAGCTCCCACACGGTGACTCGCAACCATTTTTAAGTCCAGTCCCAGGGGATCTGACACCCTCTTCTGGCTTCCACGGGCACCAGGCACACATGCACTACCCAGACAAAACACTCATATACCTAAAAAAAAAAATTGAGAGATTAAAAACAAAAATATAAAAGAGGCTAAAAGACGTAACACGGTTTGAAGGTACAGTTCTCACTCAACTGGCCTCTTAGAGAGGGGGAGAAAGGGACAAGAGCAACAGCAGAAGAAATGAGAATTTCTAAAAACTGCTGGAACATCATTCCACAGAGTTAGGACGCTGAAAGGATTCTTAGCGTTGCTGGCTGCTGGTTCGCACCATGCAGTCTCCTCAATCAGGAGGTACAGGTGAACGATCACCAAGAGGTGAGGACCAGCCTGGTCTGCATAGCAACTTCCAGCCAACCAGTGCACTCTGGTCTGGCCAGAGGGCTTAGTGAGTAAAGGTGCCTGGGGCCAAGCTGGAGGACTTGAGGTCAGTCCCTGGTACCCATGTGGAAAAAGAAGAAAACCCACTCTTACAGAGAGCATGCTGCCCTGCCCCCCACCCCACCTCACCTCATTTGATTAAAAAAAAAAAGTCCCAGTAAGGTAAAACTAAGCCCACATGTAGGTACACTAACGTGAGTATATGGAACACCACACACCACACATCCAGAAGGAAAAACCACGACTCACATCCCGAGTGACAAGACTGAAAGGTAACTTTCTCTACAACAACAGACCGCTTAAACACGGCCTAGCCTATCTGCTGCAAGCAAGGTTGGTTTACCCTGGAAACGGGTGTAATTCACCTGTGGCCATCTTAGAAGAAGCACATGGTGCCTAGCAAGCGCAAGGCCCTGGGTTCGGTCCCCAGCTCCAAAAACAAAGAAAAAAAAAAAAAAAAAAGAAGAAGCTCATGGAGAGAAAATCTGTTGTTGAAATACATCAAAACAGCTGGGTGGTGGTGGAACACACTTTTGATCCCAGCACTCACGGGGCAGAGGCAGGTGGATCGCTGAGTTCAAGGCCAGCCTCGTCTACAGATGAGGGCTACACAGAGTAACCCTGTCTTGAAAAACCATAAGCTAAAAAATAAATCAAAATGAATTTCTACCCTTATTGTTTGGGGGGAAATACAAACTAACCATGCTAAAGTAGCACTTTTTATTTATTTTAGAAGACCCAAAATACGAAGTATAGGAAAGGATAAAACACACCGGGCTGGTGGAATGGTTCAGCAGGTAAAGTGACTGCCACCAAGCTTGATGACCTGAGTTCAAGCCCTGGTCTGGAACTCATACAGTGGAAGGAGAGAAGAAATTCCTACAAGTTGTGCTCTGACCTTGACACACATACAATGGCATGTGCCGACGGATGACTGTAATAAAACCACTGACAACAGAGGACAGCTGTGGGAGTATGAATGGTTAATTAGAGATAGCTTACCCTGATGCAAGCATCTGTCCATCATGGGAAAAGGCACAGGCCAGAACAGGGGCACAGTGCCCACTTAGTGTGCTTCTATATTTTAACTCAAAGCCTGTAATTAGCAAGGCGAGAGAAATTAGTAAGTTTATGATGCCTACAATTTAAGTCAATACTACTTCATTAATATACTTAACAATGTGAGCAAAAATCCTCATGTATTCGTTCAGATAAATCAGATAATTATGATGTAGTTTTATGAGAAGGTTTAAAAACATCAGTAATAGCTGGGTATGTAGCTTTGAGTCCAACACACACACACACACATACACACACACACACACACACACGCTCCAATAATATTTTTTTCTTATAACCCATTAAATCAGTGCCATCAATGACAGATTATTTTGAATAATGCAAAGAGTAGGCTGGAAAAATTTCATAATCACTAACATCTTTAGACATGTGAAGGGTACCCAATTTATCTGCCTGATAAGATAAAGATAGGCTGGCCAACAGCCTTAAAAGCCTTAAAAATACCACATGCTTATGTTTTGTAAAACCTAACATTACCAAACATTTTTGTCTTCTGTACATAAATCACTGGTAATTTACACATCCTACTAATCCACATCTATGGAACTCCTAGAAGTACTATACTAGCTGGGCAGTGGTGGTGCATGCCCTTAGTCACAGCATTCGGAGGTTAAGGGGAGGGCACAGGCAGGCAGATCTCTGTGAGTTTGAGGGCAGCCTGGCTCACTGAGAAGCCCTGTCTCAAAACAAGCAAACAAAAGAAAGTGCGACTATAAAATCCTTTCTATGCTTTTTAGAATCACTGAAAAATAAACACACAGAACTCAGTGTATTCTGATGCCAACATATAGGGGTAGCCCTAAGAGGTTATGGGGTATGGGTGACATCTGTGCTGAAGGGCCAGCTGTTGCCAGAGACAGCCAACACTTAACCAGAATTACAACCAGGAAGGTTGTAGGAGCAGCAAAGGCTTCAAGCTCAAAGCAGGACGAACGGGTTTTAACGTGGGAGAGCAGTAAGAGCATTAAGACAGTGACAAATTCTAGACCACAAGGTGAGCTTTCAAGTGTTCATCTCAACAGTCACCAGGACTGTGGGACTCGTACAAAGAAGGGTTTATACGCAGGTCCTGGACCCAGGCCTGTTTGTGTCCTCTGAAACCGTCAAGCAGAGTAAGGGGCAAATGGTGACGCATGCTGTCTAAGGAGGCTTACTCGACCCGCTTAAGAAACAGGCTGAAGCTGGAATTGAAGTGCTTATCTTCCTGCTTCCAGCTCCAAAATACTCAGATTTTAAGAGCGTACCATCTTAATAAAACGTTCTTAAAACAGGCTTTTACTATCATTTAAAATATCCAGAGTATCTTAAGTTAAAAAGAATTAAAAAAAAGAAAAAAAGAAAGAAAGAAAAACACTGTAATTTCCGACAGTTAAAACATACCTAAGACACGGGTAAAAGAAACAACCCAGAGTTTGATCTCACAGTCTTGACCACACGATGCCAATCGGTAAAGCTGAAGACCGTGCTCTCCACCTAAAAAACGTTGAAGCAGAAAAACACAAGCAAATATGAAGAATCGGTAAAACATTTAAACCAAGAGGTTTTGATCACACCAACATCTGTTAATGTGACTCATTTATGGCATGTAAACCAGGAATGCTTGTTAGCTGGCACTAATAAAATGATTACAGAACTTCTTACATATTTTATAGGATTATAACTTCAGTCTAAAATTGACGTTTTTAAAAAGTCCTTTTGTGGGGCTGGAAAGATGGCTCAGTGGTTAAGAACACTGACTGCGGGGGCTGGAGAGATGGCTCAGTGGTTAAGAGCACTGACTGCTCTTCCAGAGGTCCTGAGTTCAAATCCCAGCAACCACATGGTGGCTCACAACTATCTGTAATGAGATCTGATGCCCTCTTCTGGTGTGTCTGAAGACAGGGAGACTATAAGACTACTTACATTAAATAAATAAATCTAAAAAAAAAAAAAAACAAACAAAACTGACTGCTCTTCCAGGGCTCCTGAGTTCAATTCCCAGCAACCACATGGTGGCTTACGACCATCTGTAATGAGATCTGATGCCCTCTTCTGGTGTGTCTGAAGACATCGACAGTGTTCTCATATAAATAAAATGAATAAATTAATTAAAAAAAGTCCTTTTGGGCTCAAAGTTCTGTTAACATATCAATTATTATATATTACAATTTATTATATATAATATTATCAAATACTAATATACTAAATAAGCCAGTATTTAGCCATGAAAGCGGAACATCTTCCAACTGAACTTTAGAAATTATGAGGCTGCCATTAGTGGAAAAACAAATTAGAAAATTCAGTTTAAGAATGTCAGGGAAAGGGCTGGAGAGATGGCTCAGTGGTTAAGAGCACTGACTGTTCTCCCAGAGGTCCTGAGTTCAAATCCCGGCAACCATATGGTGGCTCACAACCATCTGTAATGGGATCCAATGCCCTCTTCTAGTGTGTCTGAAAACAGCTACAGTATAATTGTATAATAAATAAATAAATCTTAAAAAAAAAAAAAGAATGTTAGGGAAAGGGGATAACATTTGAAATGTAAATAACAAAATATCTAATTAAAAAAATAGAAATGGTTAGTCACACCCAACGTGCCTTTGGAAGAACCCATTCTTAAAAGCCTCTGTAATGTACATGGAATAATTATAACTGATTTTCCATTTGATTTGACCAAGAGAAAAGTGTGAACTACATAAATGTGAAATCATATCAATCTAGCTGATCTGCTGGAAAATATTACAGTTTAGCAAAATTAACCGAATCAAGTTGGCATCTCGGAAGTGGCCAGATAATGTTTCTTGGGGAATTTAGAACTTCACTATGTATTTACTACACTAAAGTCCCTGAGTGAGAGGAGGTGACAGGATGCTGATAGCGTCGGTCCAGGCTCTTCCACAGCTGCTGCCTAACAGCACAGAGGCCCATCTTACGCAGGTGGCTCACATGCACACACATCCTCCTGTGAGGTAAAGGATCCGTCTACCTGAGCCTGCTTGCTCTCCTGGCTTATGTCACTGTAGACCCTTTTGCAACAGTGAAAACTTCCCTGTCTGGTTACTGTGTTTCTTTGCAATGTTCTTTTTCAACAAGTGCCTGCCTTAAAGATGTGGAGAAGGTACCACAAAAACCGGCCAAGTGGTTCCTGTCTCTTATAAGCCATCCTGGTAATAAATGACACAAAACAATCATCGAAAGACTAAAACGCTTAACTAGATTGGGTAGAGACTTCGACCGAAGAATAGGTTCATAAAAATAAAATCTATTAAGGGTAAATAAAATGTTAAAAGGTTAAAACAGAAAAGATTCTATCTAATCAAGCAATTTTGACAGCCAAGCTCTAGTGTCCACTGCGTGAAAGGGCCCAACATATAGGGGTAGCCGTAAGAGGTTATGGGGTATGGGCGACATCTGTGCTGAGAGGCCAGCTGCTGCCAGAAACAGCCAACATTTAACCAGAATTACAACCGGGTAGGTTATAAGGGACATTGTTTGAAAAGCAAACCAATGCAAGGAGCAGAGGAATCTGTGTGGTAAGAGAACATATAAAGCCAGGACTGGGCTTTTACACTTCAATTAGGGTTAGGCACGACATGCTGGAGGTACTTATATGTGTGCCCCAGGATTTGAAATTGAACCTTCCCTGTACTTAAATCACTGAGGGCTCTGGAGTAAGGGGAATGTGGAAGCCACTCTGTCTTCGTGCCAGGACTGCCTCTAGCATCATGGAGAGCCACATGTGGGTACTGAACTCTATGATACACAGACCAGATTTCAAAGGCTTCCTACAAGGGAAAGTGTTTTCTTAATTTGTACCTATTGTCATTCAACCACATCCACAGTGGTAAGTAATTCACTCCTTTGCTGCCACAGACACCTCTCATCTGATGGTAAGACTAGAGAGGGCAGAGGCAGAAACTCTCCTCTAACATGGGCAATGAAAGAGAACAAGGGTAACTGCCCTATCCAATGTCTCAATTTAAAACCTAGAGTTTACTTTAATCAGGAATTCTTGTCTCGTGTTTAAGTAAAAAAAAATAAGTTGTGGTACCAAACACCTTAATTTTTGGAAGATTACATTAGTAAAGTCAAAATGTCACTTCTATTTCCAATTTGTTGTATGTACATGATCATGTGTGCATATGCACACGGGAGCCAGAGGTCAGTATTAGGTGGCTTCCTCAACTGTTTCCCACAGACTGTGAGAAAAGCTCTGCCAGTCCCAATCTGAGCCCTGCTGACCTGGCTAGCTCCTGTGCAGGCCCCAGGACACCCCAGTCTGCCTCCCCAGTGCTGAGATAGTGGGGGCACACAGGCCACTGCTGGATTGCTGGGTGGTGCTGGAGACCCAAACATAGCAAGCTGATTAGCAACTTTAGTTCCCCGCCCCTTTCTGAATCTGCAAATTTCCTATTCCTACCACAATTTCGATTTTTAAAAAAGACAGTAAAAGCCAACAGTTAAGACTATGCAACCAAACCTATTGTGAGGAGCTGAACCATCCTGTACGGACTTTTTAAAAGGCACATTTTTTCATGTAAGAGTTCTTCACCGTTCATTTTGATCTGAAAGGATGAGAGAGGGAAGGATGATTCTGAAATAGAATGGAGAGGCCCTCGGTACTAAGGATGAAGTGGGAACTCAAAGGACCAAGTCACAGGAATTACAGACAGGAGTCCGGTGCTTAGAAGAGTGAGCAGACCAACCAGAGAGAGGCTGCGAGGAAAAGCTGCAGCAGGTGATCCCGAGGTCGTGTGCCTTCTCGCTGTGCAGACACCTCATTCTGTCATCCCACACTGTCAAGTCCCCTCCCGAGGAGCCAGTGACAAGGAGGCCTCCGTCAGGAGAAAACGCGCAGGCCACCAATGAGCTGTCCTTGACACTACCACACCTGAAACAGAACAACAGAGCAGGACCGGGGTTCAGAAGCTTGGACCTTCTATTACAGTCCCTTTAGAAATGACAACCGGCCATGACAGAACCAGGACTGACTGGTGCCTACAAATAAAGCATCAGATGCTACACGCTGACACACCCTTTACAGAGTACATCGAGGTCTTAAACACGTCAGCTGATACCTATGAGCCTAGATCCCAGGAGACCTCCCTACACTCTCGTATCTTTAAACTTTCACAGCGAGTCAATATGAGCACATTAAAACCCCAAAAGGCAAAAAATGACCAAGCCTAACAAAGGCCTCATTTAAAATATACAGAATGATTTCTTACCAAAAAGACATGCTATTAGAATAAAGAACGCATTCGATTTCTGCATTCAAATCAGACAATAGTAAGACCCTGTGCCTCATCCTCAAACAAATTCATTATGGAAAAAACATGTGCACGGCAGCAGCTCTCCTGGGAAGACGGTTCGAAAGGGCTGTCCTGGCAACGCTGTTCCTCAGGTAAGAAAACAAACGGCTAAGGACTCAGCAATTAAGAGTGCTGTTAATCACACGCAGGAAGGCAACTGCTCCAGAGTGGAAATCACACCTCACTCGTGGAAAACCCTCCTTAGCTAGGCATCCGTTTCTAAAAGGGAGGACACATCACACTCTTTCTAAGCTGGCTGGTTAAGCTAGGTTAACCCCTGAACATGGCTTAAAAGCATTGCTTTCTTTAGCTCTGAGACTACAAAGGGCAACCGTCCTTGGCCAGCTCACCCGCTCTGCAGACACCAAGCAGGGAGAACATGAGATGATCTCAACCGTTAACCTAAAGGTTTCGGATTCCAGAAGTACTTAATAATTCCACCTAAACAGGTCAACTATGTCTATTTTACCACAGTGAAAAAATAAAGTTTAATTTTAATGGCGATCGAGCCAGGCAGGGTTTAAGCAGCCGTACCTATATAATTTGTATGAATGTGCGTTCCACAAAACAACAGACCCATCGGCAGCCCCTGATGCCAGGTAGGTGGAGTCCGGGGAAAAGCAGCAAACGCGTACGGGGCTTCCACCCGGCTGCTCCAACACCGTCAGGGTGTGTCCGCTGTGCGCGCTCCACAGTACCGTGGTACCGTCTGTCGAGCACGACGCCAAAACGTGTCCTGACGGCGAGAAGCTGCAGCAGTGGACAGCATACGTGTGAAACTTCAACGGGGAGTGCGGCAGTTCAGCAAAGTCACTGAGGGAGTACAGGCGGATGGTCTTGTCCAAGGAGCAGGTGGCCAGGAGCGTGGATGAGAAGGCGCAGCAGCTGACGTCATCACCGTGATCCGCCAGTGTGTGAATCAGCTTTACCATGTTCCTCACGCAAGGTAAATAGCCTGCGAGTTTTTAAACCAGTCACAGTTAACGTGCCGTGCTAGGAATCGGGGAAATTCAAGGCTGTGTAAAAGAATCTACCCCACAAAAGTACTTACATTCTCGTTTTTCAGGACGATTTATTACCTGGGATCATTAAGAGGCAATGATGAAATAAAAACAAACCCAAGAGAACTTGCTTCACCTTTGGAGCCTAACAACCAGCTTTACCTCAGACCTGAGGTAGTCAACTCAAAAACGTTACGACTTTTAGCTATGTCAGCTGCTCCCTCCACAAGACAGCCAAGGCTATTTGCTTTGTGATATGACTTATTGATGGGGGAAAAAACCCCAAAGTCTCCTTCAAAGGGTAGGTGTATTGAAAGCTGCCTTGTCATGGTCTGCACAAAGACACACAAGATTTGAGGTGAGGAATCCAAAATGCTAACAGAACAGAATTGGCCAGACCATACACAATCCAGAAACGCAATTAAAAAACCTAAAATCCAACTTTCTCTCGATAGCTCATAAAAATATATAGCCTGATCCCTTTTTGTGAATTTCGGCAATATTTATTGATTTCATTTTACAAGTCTTTGGGGTTCCTGGTGTTTATTCTGAGGTAATTTTTAGACCTGGTTTGTAATAATTACAGGTTTCACCAAGACATTTTCATCCAGCTTGCCTTTTTAAAATTCTCCACTGATCTCTGGACCTCTTCCCTCTGAAAATAACACCCCTCTGCCTTCAAGTAATGTGCAATATATATATATATATAATATACATATGTGTGTGTGTGTGTGTGTGTGTATCGTATGAGTGTTTTGCCTGTATGCATATTTATACTTCATGCATGCAGGATCTGCAGAGACCCAAAGAAGGCCCTGGAAGTGGAGTTACAGGAATCTGTGAACTGTCAAGTGGGTGCTGGGAATCAAACCCAGGGCCTCTGGAAGAGCAGCCAGGGTATGGATGGTTCATGAGTACTTCTTACTTCTGAACTACTGGCCAATGGGAGATTCTGGGAGAGGAGGACATTGTGTTAGGGTATCCATGGCTCAAATGAATCCTTCTCAGTCTACGGCCACAAGGTAAAACTCTCAGGAGGTCATGACACAAAAAGACATGAGAGGTGGGAAAGCGCTTTGCAGGGAAAGGGAGAAGGATGTTACCAGAGGGTGGGGGTGGGGAGCCAAGAAAGGGTAAAGGAAGAGGGTAGCGGGAACACATTATGTACGTGTTTAAAACTGTCAATGAACAAATTTAACAATAAACAGCAGTTCAGGATCTATACAACAGAAGCCCAGCATTTGTGTGAGTCTGGCTTATTTCACTTAACAGGGTCATTTCCCGTTCCATTTTTCTACAAAGACCATGATTTCATGTTTCTTTATGGCAAAGTAAGATTCTATTGTGTATATGTAACAATCTTTAAAATCCATCTGACGACAGTCATTTAGAACAGTTCCACTCCTCGTGGTATGCAGCAATACCACCCACGCATGTGTGTGTATCTCTGCGGTAGGGCTTAGACCTTTGCTATATAAGAAATGGTACAGCTAGGTCGTGTGTTAGTCTTTTGAGAACCCTTCATACTGACTCCTACAAGGGCAGCACTAGTGTGCATTCCCACTGCCAGTGACCATAACGAAGTGGGCACCTAGTCCACATTGCTTATCTCCACAACCACAGCACGTAAGGCGGCGCTGGGTACCTAATGTGCGCAAATAAAGTTCCGTTGAATATATTTCCAAATATAGTTGAGTTTGCCTTTAAATATTATATATAAAATCCAGCATGAAATGATTTAGAAAGTAAAAAACTTCCAAAACAAAAAAAAAATCTATCAGTGGAAAAACTTAATAATTAAAAAATAGTGCCGGGCATCTGGCATAAGCCTGTAACACCAACACTCGGGAGGCAGAGGTAGAAAGAGGATCAGGGGTTCAAGATCACCCTCAGCTAAACAAGAAGATAAATCCTACTTAACTAGTCTCAGAAAACCAACAAACCAGTAATAGTGGCTGAAACCATCTCTAAGAAACAGACGTGACCTCGACTTGTAAAATGCATACTCTCCTGCCTTCATCTACTTTATGGAAATCCCTGCAAATAAACAAATGTTCTCTTCTTCATCTTTCCAAAGTTCAGCAGCCTTCCCTCCACGCCCATCAAAGCCTTACAACAAAACAAAACAAAACAAAACAAACAGGAACACTCCAGCAGGTTCTCGGAAAACAAGCTCAAACCGAGCTTTCTGGAGCCAGTCCAAATCCCCAGAGTGCAAATGCAGCGAGAGACTTTCTGAACCTGCTCCCGGCTCTCGGTGAGCAGGAGGCCTGGCGAGCCGTCAGACCAGTGATATATGCGTGACCACAGCCCGCTCGGTGGCCCGGTCCTGCCACCGCCCCCGCCCCAACGCCACCTGGCGCACAGCCCACACTCACTTCCCTCGCACCCGGACTGAGAGTCCCGCCTCCGGGCGGCTCCTCCCCTCACGGTTCCCCGCGGTCGAGGTCACGCTTGTCCGGCGCGCGAACCGCTCGGTTCTGAGGTCACGAAGGCTGCAGGACTACCCCGGGCTCGGCCCCGGGCTGGGCAGCTCACTGGGCAGAGCCTGGCTCACTGGATCACGTGTTAGAGACCTGAGGTAGGCGTGGCTGTGGCTCAGGGTGAGCCGGGCAAGGTCCCACCCCGCGCCCGCGCATGCGCATCCGCGGCAGCCCCAGTAGTATGGTTCCCTACAGGCTTTGGCTGTGATAGTTTACCTGGAAGTTGTTTGTTTGTTTTTGTTTTGCTTAATGGTCCACATGAAACTATATCGTAATTTTTTAAACATTTCCCTGTTGCCGAATGGTAGTTCAACATTTTTGCTCACAGAAAAAAATGTTAGATTAAGCTCCTTTGTACGTACATCTATCCACAGGTCTGAACTTGAGCTGGAGCTAAATAGAAATGGAACTACTGGGTGTATGAGCCTAAAGATTTTTCAGATGTATGCTACATACCAAGTACCCAGTGGCTCTTCAGAGAGGCATGGTTTGTGCTCTGTGTGACATATGAAGTGTGCCGGTCTCTCCACCTTCTTGCCAAGCTTGAATGTTATCTTTTTCTATCTCTGGAATGAATGAAGCCCTGGTGAATGTGTATTTTGTTTGATATGGACATAGCCATATCAAGGAGCCCATTACCTTAGATCCATGGGAGTGGAAAAGCCATCCCTCCTGTCTCAAGTTCTAATGCTGACGTTGTAGCTTTGTCTTCCTGGATATTTACAGCCTGAAGACTGCTCCCCTACAGAAACTGCTCCTAGTGATTAGCTAAGCCTGTCTCTCTGTTCAGCTGTATACTATAAACCCTGACATCTTAATTCAACTGTGTGTTGAACTGTAACCCTGTCTATGTGTCCAGCTATGTGTAGTAAACATGCTAGGTTTCCAGGGTTCTGCAGCCTTTTCCAAGAGAGCGTCCAGACCATGTGATCCCAGCTTCTGTGAACGTCTGTCTTGCCTTCATTCCTTTGAGACCCCTTGCAGGGAGGCAGCACATCTCCATCAGTTTGGTTGCCTGTGTTCATCTTTAGTGGAATCTATGAAAGAAACCTATGTGATGGTTAATGTTGTCAATGTGTCCAGATCTAGAATCACCGTGGAAACAAACCTCTGGACGTGGATGTGAGGGATTGTCTTGATTAGGTCAATGGAAGTGGAAAGGCCCACCCTAATTGTGGGCGGTACCTCCTATACCTCCGACCTGGTGTCTTGTGCTGAATGAAAAGGTGCTGCAGTGTTCATCTGTTTCTCGACTTGGGTGCTGTGTGACCAGTCACCCCAAGCCGTGCTGCCATGTTCCCTGTCACGGTGCTCTTTATCCTCTGGAACTGTGAGCGGAAATGAACTGCCCCTTCTCTAAGTTGCTCTTGTTGTGTGTCTTATCAAAGCAATTAGACAAAGGCCAGTTGCTTGCATAACGTTCACCCCCAAGGGACAGATAGTTTGGGAGAAGCAAACCCTCTCTAGTAGCTGGTCTCTTGCCTAAAACCTTGTGATATGACTTTCTAAAATATCATGTCAAATAGGAATAATTTATAAAGAAAAGGTTATAGAGTTAGGTTCTGTGCTCCTCTCACAGATGGACAGGTATATGTCCTCTGTAGCACCACCTGAGTCCTTGAGACCAGATGGTAAAAGTTGGGGGAAGGGAGCAAATTTAGTATACTGGCTTCTGGTCTCTACATTGGCTTCAACATCATCAATGTGGATATTGCCTCCACCAATGAACCCTCCATTGACTTCAACCACACGGTCTCCATGCTCTAGTAATAGCTCCCTCCAGAAAGTTCCAAAGGACAGGTGGCAGTGCATGACAAAGCAAAATCCCAGCTTCGTGAACAGAAAGTGAAAAAGAGACAGAAAAGGGCTGCATCCTACTACCTTTGTCAAGGGTGTGCCCTCTACAATCTGAAGACCTCTCACTGCCACCACCTCCTGAAAGTGACAGGGGCTTGAGACCAAGCTTTTAACACTTGGACTCTGGAGGTATATTCCAGATTTAAAAAAAAAAAAAAACATAGCAAGTGCTTCCCCTTGACCTGAGTGGGATGCAAGGACCCCCTCAAGTATCATTTCCGCTCTTGCTCTTGCCCTCTTCCCCTTTGTCCCTTCTCTCCCCATTCCCCTACCCCCATTCCTCCATGTGCTCATGGCCAGCCTTTACTCCTCTCCTCTTCTACTCTTCTTCTCTCATTAAACCTTTCCACATGGAGAAAAAATTATTTCCATTGGTAGGCTGTGAAAGGCAAGACAGCGCTGGGGTTACTCACCTAACTCCAAGGAAGTCCAGATAACATGGAGAGGAATGAAGGCCCCATCTGTCCATCCAGGCTGAGTTCTAGTAAAGAGTCAGGACCCAGGAGAAAACCCACCACCTCCCGGTAACACCCTTACGGGGTGAGCCATGTGATGGGCCCTTGCTCATAGCGGATTGTTTCTTGTATGTCCCAAAGTGCTGGAGAGCTTTCTCACACAGCTTCAGGCGCAGTAGCCAATGGTTAGCTTTTCATCAGTCTTCGCTCTTGTACGTTACTTAGAGAAATTTGTTGTCTTGGTGACTTTTTTATTGCTGTGACCAAACACCACGACTAAGGCAATTTGGAAATGAAGTATTTAATTGGGCTTCTGGTTTCAGATGGTTAGAGTCCATGATGGTGGAGAAAGGGTTTGGTGGCAGAAACGGCTAAGAGCTCACATCTTAAGTTACAAACAGGAGGCAGAGAGAGCTAACTCAAATGGCACAAGGCTTTCGAATCCTCAAAGTCAGACCCCACTGACACTCCTCCTCCAGCGAAGCCACACGCTCCAATACTCCCCCAAACATTCGAATACATGAGCCCATGGGGGTCATTCTCATTCAGCCAGTTGAAACTTTAACCTCATAGTTATTGACTTAAAGTTTAAGAACTTGACAATCACCCTGGGGATTGTCTTTGGGGACTCTGTGGTCTCCCCACGCAGTGACTCATAGAGAGGGGTGCCAAGCCTGACATTACAATTTCTTCTTACAGCCATGTATTCTAGTAGCAGCATTAACCATCTATGTGGTCTCTGTCTGAACTCCTTTTAAAAGCTCTACTTGAAATTAGCTTAGTGATTAGTGAGTGTCTCAAAGGCTTTTCATATATCTTTAGTTTTGGTTAACCCACTCTCCTATGCCCTCTTCTTCCCCATCCCATGCTCCCTCTTTAACCCTTTAATCCCCTCTTCTTTCCTATTTATGAGCCATTCTATTATTATTATTATTATTATATTAAATTTATTTACTTATTCCCTTTACAACCCACTACCAGCCCTTCTTCTCCTCCCAGTTCACCCTCTTGCACATCATCCCCCCATTCCCCACTGAGAAGGGGAAGTCCCACTCTGGGTGTCAAACTCCTCCCACTCCCACCACATACACACATCAAGTCACTGTAGGACTACACACTTATGGGTGGTTCTTAATTAACAGAGATCAGCAGTGATTTTTTTTTGACCCAGAAAATTCATAAGTATTTCAAAACAGTGTTATCAATGAAGTCAACTCCAGATCCATTTGAACTGGAGCTAATCACTTTCTAGCCTTAGGCCTACTCTAATCTATTACAAACACATTTGTTCACGAGAGGCTCTATGAGGACATTAGAGAATACAATTAAAACATTCCAGCAACAAAAATTGTATAATCAACGTTCACATGTCCAGAACAAGAATATAAACGTCTTCCCTGTTATGCAGAATTCAGGGAGACATTAAAAGACTCAACCCACCAATCTAAGGCTCCAAAGGAACGCACTGAATCCCACTCTCCTGCCCAGAGAAAACCATGCAATGCTTGTTTTTCTGACACGTGTCGCTTGGTGGAGTCTTGCCCTGTGATGTCTGTGACCACTCACATAGATGAGAGCTTCCTATTTATACAATATAGGATAGGCGCCAAGCGACTTTTCTTTTTGTGTGGGTCATCTCTGATAGGACCCGTCTTTCCCGTGACTTCCTAAATTTTTTATTTTAACTAATTAACTAATTGATTAACTAACCTGTTTTGAGACAGGGTTTCTCTGTAGCCAAGTAGCCCTGGCTGGCCTGGAACTTACTCTGTAGACCAGGCTGGCCGTAAACTCAGAGACTTAGCCTGCCTCTGCCTTCCAAGGGCTGGGATTAAAGGTGTGCACCACCACCCAGCTGACTTCCTACTATTTTTAACTGATCATATCATTTAAATACCATGCAATTCACCATAAACTTAGCCATATAAAATTTGTTTTTAATATAGTCACAGTTGCACAACTGTCATTACAATCCAACTCCCTAGAAGTTACTAAGTACTCCCTCAGCAGTAATCTCTAGTCAAACGCACAGATCCACGCCCACAGAAACTGCTAAGAATTAAATCCTACAAACTCGAAAGGACGTCTGCATATACTAAGAGCTTGTCCATGACCACAAGCCACACGTTGGACTCTGGAAAGAGGCATGATTGCACTCAGATGACCTGAAAGGATTTTTAATGAGGCAGCATCACAAAAGGTAATCATCAAGAAAGCTGGAGGATTCCGGTTTCTCAGTAACAGCTCTGTGGAACCAAAGAGCAGTCTGAAGAGCAGAATAGGCTGTTAAAGGTGTGTTTTGTGCAAGAGGGAGTGCCCAGTTTAAGAAAGACTTGGCTGTCTCACGGCCAGGAGCTGGCTCACCTGCCCTTGTCAGCATCTGGGTAAAACCCTCCTCAGTTTCATCACACACTCTTGATGTTGACTTGGGTACAGAGATCGTCTTTCAGGTGAGTCATTCTCTTCTCAGTTATCATGACATTGGAAACCTGGGCACGGTCCCCTGGTCACTGGAAAAGAATCCCACCCATTATGATCTAGTTGACAGGCTCCATTATGGTTTTGTTAATGAGGTAGCAACCATGACTCTCACAGACTTTTAAGCCCTGATAAAATAATTCCCAGATTATTCATCTAGAAGAAAGGTGAGACTGTACAGTTTCGCTAAGCAGCCACCTCTCCTTCAGGCCTCGAAGCCCAGAATGGTAGTAGTCACCTGGAGCTAACTGACGGTGTGAATAAGCACACACAAAACACCAGCCCAATTCGCATACCTGCTAACACATTCTCTGTGTAACCTCAACAGATGTGCTAACTCTGAACAAAGTCGCAAAGAAAGTATGCTCTGAAGGTTCTCAGTATGTAAGCATTTGGCCTTGAACCTGCAATCCTCCTGTCTCGGCCAACTGAGTGGTGGGACTTTAGGCCTGCTTGCCCATGTTCCTGGCACCTTTAGAAAAATTTGACATTTGTCTGCTCGGGTGAACACTGCCGTTTCTGTTTTCTCTTCAGAATATCCTCATCTTCAAGTAGAAACCTGTGTAAACAGAAGGCCAGCTTTCTTCATTGCTCTTCAGAAATGGGTCTTAGGCTGCCTGTAGCCGGGTGAAAACATTTCCATTGGTCCAATTGTACCATTCACAGCCCAAACCTAAGGTTAGTTCCAGTTCTCATCTCACAAACAAGGGGCAAAGTCTGCTTTCATTCTCTTTAGATTTTTTTAATCCAAAATGTGTTCCTCTCTTACAAAACCACCACACAATGCTATCAAGGCCTGGAGGTCACCCCACGATGCTATCAAGGCCTGGAGGTCACCCCACAATGCTATCAAGGCCTGGAGACCACCCCACAATGCTATCAAGGCCTGGAGGTCACCACACAATGCTATCAAGGCCTGGAGACCACCCCACAATGCTATCAAGACCTGGAGGTCACCCCACAATGCTATCAAGGCCTGGAGGTCACCCCGCAATGCTATCAAGGGTCACATAGTTTCTGCAACATTTTGGTGAAAAAAAGGAATTGAGATATTTGAAATAATCAGGAAAATTAATTGATCGTGTCTGAGAGATGCTGTTTGTACCCACGTGTGCTCTGCTGTATGCGTAGGTGTGGACACCAGAGGTCCACACCTGGAGTCCTTACTCACCCTGCATGTTTTCCTTGCTAGGCATCCATGGAGAACAGCCTCCATGGTCAACAGCATCTCAAAAAGGGCAGTAGCTGTCTGTTCTGTCACCAGTTCCCCCTAGGTTTAAATACTAACTGTAAATACTAAAATACTTACAGGACTCTCAGAGGAGGTCCTAACTGGATTCAGTCAGCTGCCACCTTATTACCTGTCACTTCTTAGACCTGTCACTCTTAGACCTGTCACTTCTCAGTCCTCACCATGATCCTGTGCACATGTTCTTGGCAATGCCGGCCTCCTCACCTAGCCAGAACTCACGGTTACTAGAACTGGCTGAACACAGCCATCAGAAGCAGCTTCCATAGTTCTAAAACCAGCTACAATGAAATTTGCTTACTCTATGGGACAAAACCTGCAAGAGAACAAACCAGTATCAGAGCTGCTGGGCCGATCAGGACAGCCTCATTCCAAAGTTCAAAATTCTGTGATAGTGTACCAGTGAGAATTACCTGAGTATTGAGCAGCAGTGCGAAGACCAGACTGACGTCCTCTCCTGTGGCTGGGAGGTACATACCCTGGAGTGCTCACTGCCCATAGAAGGTTGTGGATGTACACATCCAACAACTTGGGGATTCTCTCACAGGAATTTGTCTCAGAAAAACTTTAACATTATAATTCATCGAAGTGTAACAAACTACTTAAAAAGGTGAATGGGTTAAAGTAACAGACATCAGGACCTCATCCAGTTGCCCATATTGTGTGCTCTGGCGGAGCATAAAGAGTGCAGCTCTTTTTTTTTTTTTTGGCAACAGGAGACCATTAAAGAGCCACAACTAATGAAAAGGCAGAGAACTGACCGTGGGGGGCCCAGCCAAACTGAAGAAACACACTCAACACACTCCAGTACTCTGGGCTTAAGGAACATCACATAAGAATGGACAGAAACATAAGGCCCAGAGGACCAAGAAGTCTGCTGTGAGAATGTGCCTTCCAGCTCTACCAGGGGAACTAGGCCCAGGAAATCTCAACAGCATGGCTGAGTAAACAAGACCCAGACAGTTTCAACAGTTGACATCCCACCATAGATAGGAGAAATGTCATGAAGAACTACAAGTGACTAACATCTGTGGGGAGAGTGGAAATGATTCTTCCCTAGGGATGAGTCACCTGATTGGTCAGGCATAAAAATATATACATATATGCACACTAAGTGTATCTGACAGGTTCTTTTATGTTATTCGTTAATATGGATATGTAACAAGGATGGGTAAAGAGGAGGCTATCAGTTTGAAAGGGGGTTAGACATGGGAAGAGGAGAAATATGTTTTAAAAAATACAATAGGTAAGTGTGTAAGGAATCATGTAAGTTTTTTTTAAAAAAAAGATTTATTATATATTATATATGAGTATAATGTCTTCAGACACACCAGAAGAGGGCATCGGATCCCATTACAGATGGTTGTGAGTCACCATGTGGTTGCTGGGAATTGAACTCAGGACCTCTGGAAGAGCAGTCAGTGCTCTTAACCGCTGAGCCATCTCTCCAGCCCATGTAAGTTCTTATTAATGCAGAATTCCATGTACTTATTGAGAGGGAGCCCAATGCTTATTTAACATTTAATCTTCACAAAACTGGGTCAGATTCTTCAAGAAATTTGTGGGCTTGATATAGATTAATCTCACCTGTCAACCTAATGGCGCTCCAAATATTTGACTAGAACAATACTCTGAACATTTTTGATGTGGTTAACATTTAGGTCACTAGACAGAGTAAGCATATCTTCAAAATGTGAGTGAATATCATTGAATGAACCCATGCTTGGGCAAAACAAAGATAACCTCATCTCTAGCAAGACAGACTCTCCTGCCTCAAAGCCTTCAACAGGGACACAATCTCCTACATGCTTCTATGACAAACTGCCACTCTTATGATATAAACTAGAAAGGCTTTGTCACTGTCTATATACATGATTCCATTCCAATTCATTACATATGGACAGAAGGATCCTTTCCTCTTTTCTATATACCCCATCAGATTCCCATGAATGACTTAATATGATGTCACATTTATGTGGGTCATGGTCTGGCCCAGGACCGCTAAAGCATTTGTCAGGATATTGGCTGAACTTCACGTTGGTAGTAGGACAGACATTTACAATGTCTCACAGGGCTGCCTCAGAGCAAATGACCCAGGATAGAGGCAGGAATCAATTTTATGACTTGGGTCTGGGAACTCACATGGTACCATTCTAAAATGTTGATTGTAAGGACTGCCCTGCCAGGAAGGGATTCTATATGAGCCTTAAACCAGAAGGCTTGGGTCATCTTGGAAACTGGCTTCCATATTAGGGTCCTGGATTTGCAAATCAGAGCTATCCTATTCACAGAGACAGTGTTGCAGACAGTGTAGGTGTCTACCCTAGAGGAATTTCTTAGTCAGACTTGGATTGCCTGTGATTAAAAGTCATAAGCAAGTCACAAGTAACAGAAACAATAAAAAGGTCACAGAATGGAGCTTACGGTATGTCTTAAGGTATATATAAATATACATCCCTTATATATTTCACACATTTTCCCAAGATACACAGTAAGTGCACAGAAAGGGCGAGAGACATTAAGAGTGGTTCTATGTGATGGGCAGTGGAATCAGAGGATGACAAGCTGAGGCAGACGGAGGGATTTGTAAGAACAATGTGGAAAATGTGAAAAGTGAGACATGAAACTGGACGGGGCCATGGCAGTGGAGGCTCGCCCCGCCTTTTGCTGGAAGCCTGCAGTGTGGCCAAGACATACCCAAGAGGTCGTGTAGGACGGGAGACTCTTAGCTGGGAGGCTCTGCCCCTTTCCCCCTGCCGTGTGTTAGAGAGAAAGCTCATTTGAAGTGGGAACTTCTAGTTCTTTAGAAAGTCAGTCATGTCAAATGATGGTTCGCTGGGGCACACAGGTGAAAGGGTGTCTTGATAAAGCAAACATGTCAAAGACTGTTTTCCTGAAGCAGACTCAGGTGAAAGGGTGCTTGGATACAGCAGACATGTGAAAGGACCGAGGAGGAGGAAGTATGAATATGACCCCACAGACAGTGGGAGACGAGCACTGAGCTTTGGTTTGGTTTGTTTCCCCTCACTATTCCTCACTAAAGACACGCATGTGTATTGGTTCGCCTTACATAGGGTTGTGGAGCTCAACTTGTGACAACTCTGATATTGAGAGAAACTCACTCAAGAACTGCTCGAGAGGTTCCTGTGGCAGCTAGCTGCTTCTGTGGCCTCTCCTTACGGTGGCTGGAGAGCCTGACACTTTCTTCAGGATTGAACTACAGCTGCCTGGTGTCTGCCTGCTGAAAGGCCTGGACTGTTTGTGCCTGGGGTCTGCTTGCCTTGAATCTTATTTGGTGTTTGCTACAGGACTGAACTGCTGCCAGTGATCAAGCTCTCCCCAAAGAACCATGGCTGAACGTGTCCATTCCCCCATAGCCTAATAACTTTTCTCTCCCGCCACCTCTGCTGGGTGCTGGGCTAGGGGAGGTCGACCCTTTCTTACACGGAGGCTGCCTACACTCACTTCTTACCTTCCCCAGCTCCCCGCCTCACAAATCTCTTACACTTCTCCAGTGGAGGTCTTTGAAATGAGTACACCTTGAGGAGCGTAGCCTAGGAATTAAATGTATAACAATGAGCAAATGACTCAGCGTAGGTTTCCTTGTTCAGAGAAGACAAAAGGCTGGGACAGCCAGTTTCCTGCAAGGATGTGGGAGCGGAACAGAGGAGGGGAATATTAACATATCCATATTAATATAACCGTTAGGTGCGGTGTGGTACGCGCCGTCATCCCAACACTGGGGAGGAATAGTTAAGAGGACACAGAGACAGGGTGGGAGGCTTACATCAGTATCAGGACAAACCTTCATACTCTTGAATAAAATTACTGTTCGCTACTAACTGATATTGGATTCAAATGAAAAAAAGCCATTTTGCACATGCAGCCATGTTCTCGAGTTTAAGAGTACCTATACAATTTCACCCACTTAATCTTTACTGTTAGAGACTCAATGACTGTTAATTTGCTGTTGATATTATCTGGGTTTAATAATTGTGGACTGACTGGTTATTCTTGGCTAGCCACTATTTGGGTGATCATCTGAGGCTGAACCTGAAGGCTCATTACTTAAAATGTACAGGACACGTAGAAAAGGTTAAAGCTAAATCTAGCGTGTCGCACTGGAAGTGTGCTTGCTGTGCACAGGTAAAGATGTCCCTGGTAGGAGTCCTGGGACTTCTCCTCTGCTGTCACTGGCTACCTCTGCCCGGTTACAACAATGAACACCGGTCCCAGGAGCCAGTGTCAAATGTCCTTCTTCCAGGGACAGCTTATTTACTCACTTATCTTACTTCCTTGTTTGGTTTTTGTGTCTCCAAATATAGCAAAAAGCTGGCTTTGCAGTCATAATCCTGTCTTAGTCACTGACTATTAGGATTACAGGTGCGGCCTCCATGTTCATGGTATTTTAAAAAGAAAATGTTTGCTTTTAGAGAACTGCTTTGTGCATACAGATTTAAGTATTCTCTTATTTATGGAAGCCCTAGAAACTGGACGCGATGTTGTCTCAGACAAATTAGCCTGTGCAGCACAGCCCCCTTGGAGGGAGACCCCCACAGTCCCTTCCGCCCAGTAGCGCCCCATCTGTTTCCATATGGATGGTTTTGACCAAGCTCCCTGTATCTGCTGAACAGAAACAGATTTATATGACTGTGGATGTTCAGAGATCACCACAAACAACCTAGAGATTCTAAAAAGTACTTTTAGCTCCAAGTATTTCAAAGCAAGTGACATTTCCTCAGAAATTTTTACTTTTCCTTTACCGTGTGGAAAGCAGTGGCCATGGGCGTAACTCGGCAGTAAAACATTGGCCTACCATGCAGTCTCTGGTTCAATTGGCATCATCACCCCACCCCCACCCGGATGCCCCACACAGAGGCTTGCAAACAGGAGCATGGGCTGCCTTGTTTCTCTCCTCTCCCCTCTGCTCACCCTGTGTATACCATGCTTCTTCTTTCTTTCTTTTTTTCTCTCCTCTCTTCCCTCCCTCCTGCTCCTTTTTCCCCTCTGTAACCTTCTCTCCCTGTCTCAGTACATAGATCAGGCTCCCCTCAAACTCATGGAAGTCCATCTTGCTTCTGCTTCCTGAGTGCTGGGATTAGAGGTGTGCACTACCATGTCCAGTCTTTTCTTACTTCCTGAGCGTGTGTGTGTGTGTGTGTGTGTGTGTGTGTCTGTCTGTGTGTGTTGGGGGGGGATGTGTCTTCTCCAGTGTGCCTGCCTATCCCAGATGTTGATGTTAATTAAGTCTCACCTCTTCTCGAAGCTTCCTACCTTATTTTCTGAGTCCCTCAGCGAACCTCACATGGATACATGTGAGCTTGCCAGGGCTGGCTGCTAGCAGGCTCCAGCATCCCCTTGCAGTTAGGGTTGCAGAAGCCACTGTGCTTGTGGCTTCCACATGGGTGCTGCAGATCTGAACTCAGGTCCTCATGCTTGAGCGAGGAACACTGTCCCGCTAAGCCCCAAGCCCATCCCTGCCTATCTCGTTCACTAGTGGCTTTCCAGCTCCAGCTTTGGCCCACTAAGACTTACAACCAAGAATCTCATGGCTTAATTCACACTACCTGAGTTATGTATCAAGAAACAGCTATTTCTCATATCCTAATGAATGCTTTCATGTTAAAACTGTGAAACAAAACTAGGTCCAGAGAAATGTACATCCTCATAAAACTCTGAGCCGCTGTGACTTTAAGTCAAGCTCTGAACTCAACCTGCTGCTGTTTGGGCCAATACACACGCTAAGACTCTGTAAAACACCACACTTTAATTAATGCCTTTGGAGCAGAATGCAGTTCAAGTTCATTGAGAAAAACTAAAACAAAACACCACCACCAAAAGCCCACCCCGGTTGTAAACTCTTATTGTATGTGTGCATAGTATATAGTAATGAAAAATAACACCCCTAAAAAAAAAGAATGCTACCTTTTCCACAACATTTTATTTTAAATAAAACTTCAAGTACTTTTACATAGGTACAAAAGAACTCTGATCTATGTGCCTCCAACAGGCCACACCACACAGTAGATAAAACACAGTGGTTACAAATGTCTTGTAAATTTATTTCTGAGGCAAGGCAGATGGGAGGGAAGTGTCTCTATGAAAAAATACTGTGTGTGTAGGAAATCGTCACGATTTTATTTCACATGGATACAAATGATTATACTTTAATTTAGGCCCTGGTGGCTTAAAATTATATAACAAAATAGAAAAATGGAAAACTGCTATCCCCTACACCCTGTTTCAAAGGCAGGCACTACCAAGATTAGGGAGACGCCACAGTGTCGGTAGAGGATAATTACTGTACAGGTTGTAATTACCTTCAGACTCAGATAAAATGCTACAGTCCTTCTAAGGCATAAACAATAATGTCTCCAAACAATATATACACATAATACATATTAAAACAAGACTCGATATCAACAATAATGAACAATATGTACACGTCAATTTCCACTACACAAGTGATGCGCGACATATATATATTTATATAAATGTACTTGTGACTCTACAGCAAAGTTCGTTTTTGGTGCTTTCAGAGCACATCAGTGTAAACAGTTTAACTTGGCTTTGTTTTATAGTTTAAAACATTCCTTGTTGTATTTTCAAGATTTAAAGCAATTTTTCTAGTTCTTCCTTTTCACAGAAAACGAAGATTCTGGATGTGGTTTAATCATAAATAATTCATAAAATTAAATACATTCACTAAAAAATAAACTACAAAGTAAAAAAATGAAAAATAGATATTTATTGAGAGGGAAGGGAGACCCATTCCCCACATTAGAGCTCTGGTGTTGGGCTATTCAGTGCGGTTTGATAGAGTTTCATTGCTATTGCACTCTAACACCCTTTCCTTGGAAAAGTCTTTGGGTGCGCTTGCTTCCCTGTTCTACCTAGATTAGCTGATGAATCACACAAACCAGCGACCAATGGTCTCGGCTGCAGGAGTGAAGAAGCCTCTAAAACTGGTGTCATTCTGCTCATCCTTCTTAAATATATGTGTGTGTATGTGCACATGTACACGTGTGTACATACAGACATACACACACACCGATTTTAAGGAAAAAGTTAATAAGCATGTGCCTTGCACATCTGTGTGAATGAAGTTCACATCGCTGGTCTTGTTTGTCCTTGTTCAAAAGGAAAAAAAGAGAAAAAGAAGATTATAACTTCAGCTCACTTTGAAGGTATCTGTCCACTTTTTTTCAAAGTATTTTCGCATACTGTGGCCAGCTCTGCCTATGTCCGAGTCATCTTCATTAAATGTTTCACAGTTGTCAAAAACAAGCCTGACGTCTAGAGCAAAGGTCTCAAAGTTGGGATACCTGAAAGGAAACACATCGTTAAGAAAGCTTTCAGGGCTGTGGATGGCACACAGAGGGAAAAGAAGTTAAACAAAGAGAGGAGAGCTACCGGGAGCGGGAGCCAGGAGCCGGCTGCTGCGCTTGACTCCTCCCACAGAGCGCCGACCACCAAACCACACCTGATGACATTCATTACGCTCTGGGCCACGCTGGATTAAAGATGGTCAGCATAACAAACCAAGTGCTCTCTTGGTCATAAAACTAGGTATTTTCCAGAACAGGCATGGAGCCACATAGTTGTGATCCCAGCATTTGGTTGGTGGAGAAGGGGAAAGGTCAATGAGTCTGAGGCCAGCATGGACTACAGAGTAAGACAACAGCAACAAAATGTTTTCCAACTGCCCAGTGTTTCCCACATCTCATTACTACTGAGTTCTTACCGGTCTGCTGGAGGCCTCTACAGATCCTGTACTTCCCTAACTCCTCTGGCCAATCCTATCCCTTAGGCATCCTGTTACCTTCATCCAAGTGTTACTGGAGAAGAGCTACGCTTCCGGTCTCTACATGCCTCAGGTTATGTCATCTGCTAACCTCCATCGTCGATACTCACTACTGGCTGAACAGAAATGGATTACTTACTGTCCATTATTTAGTTTTTCTCTAATTGTAGAAAAATCCATAGGCTTCTTAATAACCTTCCTGTAGCCGGGTACGAGCTTCAGGTTGACCGGAAGCAGAAAGGGCCAGGCGTCCTCGTGCGTTTCCATTTCAGTCAGGATCATGCTGAAGAACACAATGTCGGAAATCGGTACCTAGCCCTCGGATCGGCCCAAACGAAATGTAGGGCCACAACAATGAAGAGAAAAGGAAGAAAGATACCTGCAGAGAGCCAGGTCCTTGCACTCTTCTTTTTTCGGTTTCTTAACGGAAGTAGCACTTTCTGCTTTTGACAAGTGGGGGGAAGTGTTTTCCTCCATTTTCCTCTTTTTGAGATCTTTGCTTCCTCGTTTGAGTGAACTGCTTGTGGAAGTGGAGTCTTCGTCTTCAGTGTCCCCAGCGATGTTTCCTTTCTTGCTTTTCTTGGATTCATTTGTCTTTTTTCCTTTGACATGAATTTTTTTAATTTTTATACTCTGACCGCTTGCCTTTAATTAAAAAAAAAAAACAAAAGGTAAGTGGGGTATAGAAAACAGCTGCTTACAGATGTTCTGTCACTTCAGATCTTAAATGTTTTCAGAGCACAGCACAGGCAGGAACAAATGTTTGGAAACAAAATCACAGAGGGAGGTTATCAACAGGAATGCTGAGGGGATACAAAGTCAGACAAATGGGAGCATGAAGTGCCAAATAAACTTGATTTTTAAAGTGATCAAATCTACAAAAAATTATTTTCTAGATAAAGAATGAAATGTATTTGTGTTGAGAAAAGTTTTCCAAGTTGTAGTTCAGAGCGCAGGAAGAGACAGGGAGAAAAAAAAATGTATTTTTTAAGGAAAATGTTGAAGTAGCATAAAATAGTCTATATCTTACACGACAGTTATTATTCTGTTTAGTAATTAAGGAAAATAACCAGGGCCATGAATCTGCCAGGGCCACATTGGTTTACTTACTGAGAGGCAAAGGGCCAAACCTGAGACACAATCATTCTAATAATGGGTGACTGACCTGTTAAGTCATAAGGGAGGGAGGTGACACTGACCATAACTCAAGGCCCTGTGTAGAACAGAACAGCACTGGAGTGACAGAAGGAGTACCTAGGGAAATGCATGCTTAGAGCTGCACTCGTGCACAGGAGGTCGGGGTGACCAGCATTAGGTCATGTATGTAGTTGGAAGAGTGTCAGATGTAACGAATGCCCCCAGTCAGGTCTTCAATACAGACTCATCTCCACACACTTCCTCTTCCTTACCAGTTAGTTCTGAGATTAACTTTGTTCTTTCCTCTTGGACTTTATTGTGGTGCTAAGGACTGAACTCAGGGCCTTGAAAATGACACAAAAGCACTGTACAGCTTGGCTAAAGCCTTAATCCCTCCTCTATGGAGACAGGGCCTATTTGTGTAGCTCAGGCTGGCCCCACATCTATCTTCCTGTCAGTGGCTCAAGAGTACTGGAATTATAGATGTGTGTACCACACCCAAGCCATTTCTTCCTAATTTATCATATTTATATATAAATATATATTTTTACTGCTCTCTCGCTCAATCTGCAGGTTCCTATTTTTTTTTTTTTTTTTTTTTTCCGGAGCTGGGGACCGAACCCAGGGCCTTGCGCTTGCTAGGCAAGTTCTCTACCACTGAGCTAAATCCCCAACCCCCTTCAGGTTCCTATTTTAAATGTGACTTAAAAATGACGACATATACAGATGTTCACTATCACCTGACCTAGACATTCCCCTGCAGGCCATGTATCCAGGACACAGCTGTTACAAAGACTGGACATGCAGCCGTATCTGGAAGGTAGGAACAACTCAGATGTTCATCAGCTGACGAATGAATAAGCAAAAAGTAGTAAATCTATAGGACACAGTATTCTCCCACTATAAAACGTGCTGAACTATGCTGGAACATGAACTTTCAAAGCACTGTGGTTAGGAAAAGAAGGCAGACACATTGTATTTCTGTAAAAAGGCTTCCAGTATTGAGAGAATGCTCTGGAACTGAATAGTGGTGATATTATACAACTCTGAATGCATTAAAAATTAATAGCCTGTTTAAAGGTGAATTTTATAAAATGTGATTTATATCTTTAAACAAAACAAGCCACAAAACTGGTAATTTAAACAAATTAGTTTCCTCCCATTCTTACCTTAGCGATGCAAGCTGGACAAAACCAGTCCCCGTCAGGAATAGTTGTAATCTTGGGCCTGTGGCAGTAGGTATGGCAGCCTTTGTCACAGCCGTCACAGAGTAGCAGCAGTTCCTCATTGTCTCCCTTTCGACAGATCTGGCAGTACTACAACACACAAAACCCACTGAGATCAGTGTCTGCTGCGAGTACTGCGTGCTGGGCTGTCAAACAAATCATGACTCCTCACTTCCATTAGTAATGAACATTCCGCTTGCTATCAAATACAGAATAGCCACACACATCTATGTATCTCTCGTTACACAGAGATGGACCACATGACGGGGCGAGCAATCTTTTGTGGTAAATGCACATTTCAGATTCACTGCATAGAACAAGGCTAAAGGTGGGATGCTTTCACACACCAGAAGCAGTACACATCAACATATGAAGTCATCAACATGACGTCAGAGCACACGAAGCAATGAGGAGCTTTAGTGCATGGGACGTAATGTTTCATCTTTGCTTATCTTATTGTCCTTATGATATTCTGAGAAGGAAATAAGAGAGTAGTTTTATTCTGAGAGAGAAATGACAGAATAGTTTTTAATATCAAAACTCAGAAACTTGTATTAGTGTAATTATATATACTAATAAGATATTCCTAGATTGTACATTATCAATCTGTGCTGTATAACTGACTAAAGACTGGTCTGAAACAGGAAACTTTGAAAACCAACCAGAGTCAATTTTTGCCACAAATATAGAAAATGCATCTCATAAAATTATCTCTAAGAAAAAAAAACAGAATAAAATAATTTACAGTCATAACTTGTTTTTTATAACTAAAAATAATTATTTCTTTTTTATTGAAAAATGTGTAATACCACTAACTACTTTAGTATGAATAGAGAAGTTTCAGAACGAGAACGGAAAGTTGCACAGGTCCTGGGAGAACAGTGACCATTACCTTTGTCTGAGGTCAGGGCAGTCTAGTCATGATAGAAAGTGCCCTGTGATCAGGATTGAGATGGGGTTCTCTGTGTATCCCTGGCTGTCCTGAACATGCTCTGTAGACCAGGTTAGCCACAAACTCACAGAGGTCTGCCTGCCTCTGCCTCCCAAGTAAAGGGATTAAAGCCCATGACCCAGCAAGAATAAATACTTAAATAGGAACTAGTTTCCATTAAAGTTAGATAGATATAATCACAACAATTCAAAATGGCTTCATTTAAGTTCCAATACACTATATCCTAGCCTGGTGACACAGCATGCACCCAAAGATACTGCTTGGAACTAATGGAAATGGAGCACACCCGTGCAAGGGAACAAATGTAAAATCTACCCAGTGAATGGCTCAGGGCTGTGTATTGGTAAGATAGCCATGTCTGTAAGGGCACAGCAGTCCAGTGTAGTAACCCCAAAGGCACTTCCTACTGGGTGGGCTTTCTGAATCCACACCACCGAGTAACTTAAGAGGGCGTTTCACCAAATCTATGCTCCAACTTTAGAAACTCTTGCAAAAACACTTACTCAGAAATAGCATGTGTAAGGTTATACTTAAATCTGTAATAGTAAAAATTATTTTATGAACATAATTTTCTGTTTACTGGAAAAACATCAGAAATACTATAAAGTCTACATGACATCTCACGCCCAATTTAAAAATATTAAATCTTCTTGGAGAAAAGGTATCATAAATATAAATATAAAATATAAAACTTAAATATACAATTTTATAGAATATAAAACTTCTAGCACTTTGAAAACAGTCACAGTAAAAGCTCACAATTATGATGTGAAAGCATGCACATTGATATTTGTTTCAACTCCTTAGCTGCAAAAGCAAAAGCCTATGTAGGCAGAGAATCACCTAGAAGCAGACCAGCAGTTTCCTCTTTCCTGGTAAGCTGAGACTGTTTTTAAGGATACTGAGTACTTTAACACGTTTGAATTTATTGTGAGGACACTTATGGGAACTGACACTTACAAAAGTACTTCTTAATCTGTCAGCAGTAAACCATTATCATATCACCCATCACCATAACCACCACCACAGCCACCACCACCACGGCCTCCACCGCCATCTTTATTTGCAGTGCTGAGGGTGGACCCAAGACAGTGTGCACACCAGGGAAGTGCTAAACTGCTGAGCCACGCCCCCAGCTGCACACTCTGTGGTGATCAATATTTTTAAACGACCCTGGCGATAAGGCTACATTAAATGGTGATACATGTGCATTACTGATGTGGGAGGACTTATGAATTTCAAACTGAGAAGGTGCAGGTGTGGCGGTGCCTGGTTCTCATTTTAATTCTTGGGTGGCAGAGGCAGGAGAACTCTGAGCTCATGGGCTAGCCTGGGCTACAAAGCGAGCCTGCCTCGAAAACAAAACAATAAAGAGAAGTACACTAACAGAATCGAGCTCATGGTTTCTTTGTTTAGGTTTATAACAAAACTGACTGTTGTGATGTCAGAGGGGGATAAAAAAATTTTATGTGTCAGTTTAATGTAAGCTCAATTCATTGTTTTTATTCACTGTAGTCTAGATTTCAACAAAGACATTTGCCCAAGGAGATTACTAAATTTGCTTTAATAATACTTTTAGGAGAATTATATTTCTAATTTTTTTTGGAGTAAATACACTTTAACTTAAATATTTTTATGTTTGTATTTAATAAACATGCTCTCAGAAGAGCTACACAGTCCTTTCAAGACTATGGTAAATTTAATGAGCTGAACGTAATGCCGTAAGTCTGGACACACTGCGAAACAGTGCTGACTCAGATTCTACACATCTTTAGGAAGATATGAAAAACCACAAGACAAGTTTATAAAGTTTACTTTATAAAGTGCATATAAGGCCTGAGCAGTCTAAGCTCCAGGGTAAAACTGAGCAAAGGAATGCTGGGGTATGGGGAAGGAATGCTGGGGTATGGGGAGGGAATACTGGGGTATGGGGAGGGAATGCTGGGGTATGGGGAGGGAATGCTGGGGTATGGGGAGGGAATGCTGGGATATGGGGAGGGAATGCTGGGGTATTGGGATCTCTTCTTTCCCTAGGAATGACTATTTCAATAATGGAATTTTCACCTTTAGCTCTTCATGAAAACAAATCTCAAATATTTAAATTTTGAAGCTGGTCTTTAATTCAAAAGCAAGTATTAAAGTAATTTATAAAAGTCCGTACATTAATGTGTATTTCTATGTATGGGACTTAAATAGGTAATAGGGCACTTTCTACATGTTTTAAAACACCTGTCTGTTTGAAAGTAAGTGACCCGTAGCTGTTGTTTTAAATGTTGGCATTATGATGCCGGGAACAAAATGAATGCTCACTGCCCAGTAACCAACTGGGCATACGAAGATGAAAAACAGTTCTTCTTTTAACGATCAGGAGAAAAAGTTCTCCTGTTTATGCCAACCTTGTCTGACGCAAACACTACGTCTGTGCTCTGTACTGAGTATTCCGGTCAGTATAGAGAAGTAAAACAACGAAGGCATGATGGAGCGGAGAGGCCAGTGGACAGAGGCTTACAGGAGTGAACAGCCTTCAAATATTTACATTAACGACCATTATGCTTTGTGCGATATGAGGCAACTTATTAGAATCATAAACAACGTATTAAAAGAAGACTAAAACAAAATCTAAGCAAAGAGAAGACAACATATTTGGCAAGTTGCTACATATAAAAATCTCAGGGTAAGGGAAAAGTAAGATTATATGCTATTTAAAAATTAGACATACTTCCAAGTACAGTATACATCATTGTAACAGCAGCGTAATATATAGTTAGGAACGATCTGGAGGTGGGGAAAACAAGACAGAGGGAATCAGTCATAGTATTTCTTAAATAAGAACACTTACAACTTTCATAATTGATTTTTCCCATGCTATTGATCTCTGTAACTGCTGGATGCACAGGGCTACCTGTGCAGCACTGCGAGCCTCTGCTAACGCCCTTCTCCAGACCCTGAGCCCTGGAGCAATGTCCTCTTCAACTCTGCATTGAGATATAGAGAAATTGAGTAGGTCACAGCCACATTTATGGTCACTGAATGTGAAACAATCATCACACTGAAAGCCAAGCGATGACAAAAACATGTAACAGCCAATAAGTATAAAGTTTAAGCAACTAAATCTGATGTAGTGCACAGACTGGCTACGTGCCTTGAAGCTTAGTCACAACCAGATAAATGGAAGATCACTTTGCAGGATTATCAATGCACATAACAAAAAAACAAAAAAAAAAAACAAAAAAAAAAGGTTTACAAAGCACCATGCAAATAGCATGATCCACGTGGATCACAGACATACAAGAAGATACATAGATAACAGGCAATAGAAAATAGGCTCCAATTAGCAAAGAAGCACAATAATTTGTCAAGTTAATCTCAATAACCTACCCGTCACCATCACCACTAATGGATGGTGCAGGAGCAGGGACAGTAACTGTGCCCACATTATCCAGTTTGATCTGAATGGTGGTACTTAAGGGGCTCTTCAGATACCTTCTCTCAATGTTCCGCTCCAAATCAGCCAGCCTGGTTACAGCTATATCTAGGGGGTTGTCACTCTTCCGTGCCAGTGCATGAGCACTGTTTTCTTCGTCACCAGTAAGTTCTCCATCATGCTCCTTGGACAACTTAGTAAATGACTTATGTTCAAAATATACCAAGTCCTCCCTTTCTGACGCAGGCTCTGGACACATCCAACCCTACACATCAAGAAAAGAATGTCATTCCCGGTTCTCCTGACAGCGTTAGAGGGTAAGTTACCTTTACTTAGGCTCAGCAGCGACCACCAGTGGCTCTCAACAATCTTTACTACAAAGGTTTACCTTGTGTTTCTTATGCTAGGTTGAAACAGGAACAAAAAGGAAAAGCAGTTGGTGAGAAAAGTGTCTGAAAATTAACACTGGTTATGTAAGTGGTAACATTCAGCAAAGGACAGCAAGGTTTAGACCTACAGTTCACTAAGGCATGCATAGACTGTGAAGGAATGTGGGGGCGGCCTGACCGCATTCCCACCAGTTCCAGGAGCTCCCTGCCTTAGCATATGCTATTGCCCTTGCCCTGAAGTGCTTTCCTGTCTTCACCCAGGAAGTCCACTCACTCTAGGGCTCTCCTGTCAGGCAAGCATTCCCCGAAGGAGATCCTTCCCTCAGCTCCTGCAGGGGTGACGTCCTCCTGCTAAAAGCTCCCCTGGGATCCAAACCGCTGCACAGCCTTGCCTTCCTGACAGCAGGGTGATTCCATTAACCCTTCCCCCATAAACTTCCCAAAGAGGGCTGGGACCATGTGAGCCTTTACTTGTAAAATAATGGGCACTCACGGTATACTTCGATTGAATAAATGAAGCGTCTTATAACCACGCTCGTTCACACTGATCCTCTGTCCGCAATTTAAAGGTTACCTGGCTTTAACAAGTTCCCAATCACTGACATTCAAGTACCTGAATCTACGGCTCTTCTCGCAGCCTGCTTGGACACCCACACTGTGCGTTCACTCTGTGCCTCGCTCCTCTCTAAACGGTGAGTTTTCAGTTCCTGGTGCTGTTCACACTCCCACCTCTTTCTGCACTCTTACCTGGTTTCTGCCTGACAAGATCTCACTCATTTTACACATCTCAACTCTTCGTGGCTTCCAAACACCCAGCAGAAACCAGTCCCCTCTTTTAAAGTTCACACGCAAAACTGTACTTCTTTATGGTTAGTTACTGGACTGCACCTGTGGGCCCATACCCTACCTTCCTACAAGGCAAGCCTTCTGGGAACTAGAAGCACATTCAATCCAATTACGTAGTATCTATGGTCTGATAAAGACCAGCTACTGTGCCAAAGTATTATTAAAAAACAGAATGAATTCCTTGCAAATTAATCTTTTTAGAAACTATTAATTTAATCTGTGCATTAGGACCAGATCTCCTCCTTTATCTCAACAGAATATTTATGTCTAGAAAAGAAAGAGTTGGGGAGGGGGCACGTCCAGTGTCATGCAGAGCTGAAACAGAAGGGGTTGTGAGTTTGTGGGCCGCAAGCATGAGGCCCTGGCCAAGGCAGAGAGGATACACAGGATACATAGGATACAGAGGATACACTTAGGATACACAGGAGTGTCTTATATGATAACGGTAATAACTTATAACAAACCCTTCCCACATTCTAAGAGGGAAGCAACATTGCTAAGTAACAGAAGCCTTGTATGTGGAGTGCATTTTGATTTCTGCAAGGTCCCTGGAAGACCACATGTGAAGATAGCTGACGTTCAAATGTCACTTTAGAAACGACCCTTGGTGCCACTGCCCAAAGGTGCTTCATTCCATTTATTCTGTTTAAAAATATGTGATAAATTAGTTGATTACTATAAACCTGTAAGATTTAAAACTAGAAAGAAAACTTAATGCTTTGGGTATCAGAGTCTGACTAAAGTAGTTCTGTGTGCTGGACAGTACACTCAGATGAAGCTAATAATAATAACAAAGATAAATGTGAATTTAGCTTTGGTGAATCAGAAGAATATAACATGTCAAAGATGTTCAGAGATGTTTTTGGCGTGGCTCATACTTAGTAAAAGTCTAGGGGTGGGGATGGTAAAGACGACCAGCAGTTCAGAGAGTGGTAATGGAGACAAAGCCAGAATAAGGACAGAAAGTCCCATGCAAACCTGTGCACATCTCCAGATAAAGGTACAAATTAAAGAGCTGAGAGAGAGGTTGTAGACCCTCATGCTTCTTAGGAAACACCATTTGGAAACCCCTAGGAAACCATTTCAGAGGACTCGTGATGAAGGGAAAACAATAGGGGCCAGGAGAGCTATCTAGGGCGGGAGTAACGGGACTTTAGCATGCTCGACAACCAAAGCTGGAGTCAGACGTCCCACAGCGCACAAAGAAAACATCGACGTTGCTAAAGATGCAAACGAATATGTTATAGACCAACATCGAGGGTCACTGGGCCTTCATAATACCAGGCTCCTTGGGCTAAAAATATTGTCTTACACACACACACACACACACACACACACACACACAAAGTCTTCAAGAGATACTACAACATCTCATTATTTTTATCACTTTTTCATCACTTAAAGACAATTTAAGACTAATAAAATTATAATTCAGTTCTCAAAATATTACAGCACCATCCACAACCAGTTTAAAAACAACAGGATGCTAAGATACATTACTTAAACAGCAAATTCTACTCATTTTAGCTGCCAAGAATTCTAAAATGTTCTAACTACAAACATGGGCATGAAAGCCAGTGATGTGGTAGGATCAAGCCATCCGTGTGGCTGGTCCAGGCCAAACTCAATACGTGCCACGCTTTCCCAACTCCTGGTCCGCTAACACCGGCAAATTCAAATACGGAGAAGGAAAATTCAAACCACATGAACAACAAGTAGTAATCGAGGGAGGGAAAGTCAGAGCGTGGAGAGCAGACACGGTGTGCTGGGAAGCAAGGGAACGATATTTAACACACAGGAAAACCTCTGACATTTCCTGGGCCCACAGCCTGATAATTGGTGTTCGTGCTAGTAATATTGTGTCACCAAGACAATGCAAATTACACTAATTATTCTCAATTTAAGGAGGCAGTGAAAGGCATAAACTAGCAGATCCAACAAACATGTTTTAAAAAAATTATGGCACTAAATGGAATAATTTTCACTTCTCCAGAAAATTAACTTGTGTGGAAGCGTTCCTTTGTTGAAGACGCCACATAAACGGGGCTGTGGACGGTGTGCAGACTGGGAGGAGATGTGCAGGTCTACAGCACAGCAGCAAGAGGAAGTGATACATTTGCCAGTAATTATGTTTGTGGCAGAGAAGGGAGATCATATTAACTCTGGAAAATGACAGAATTGGGAGACCTTGAGAACTAATTATGAAGCAAAATTTAAATTACTGGGCAGGACAGGACTATGCCTACATTTTCCTTCTGAATAAAGTATAAATAGCAAGTGGAGTGACAGAGTCCCCAGTCTGCAGGTTTCTCTGCTTAGTCAACACGCAGGACCTTCCACTGCCCCCTCTTCAAACCTAAGCACCACGAGCACAGAACGAGCCTTCCTTCTGCCTCTCTCAGCTCTGACCAGATAAAGACCTCAGAGCTCACGAATGTGCGCTCAGGGAGTGTCTGCTTGGCTACAACACAAGTCCTAATGTCCGACATGCCTTTGACCTTAAACTGTACAGAGTGAAACTGTGACATGTGACAGTTATAACCGAGGGGATTCTAGGTCTCCCATGAAACACTACAGTAGGACTCTGATAAGATTTACAGGGAAAACTGTATTCCTCATGATGAAAACAACAATTCGCTTAAGGTAAAGAACTCCACACCAGAAAATATTTCTGTGACTACCACTGAGGAGACCACGAGCTGTAGAAAACCAGCCTATACTGCTCAAAGCATGTAGTTTGCACACGTTCTTTGCCACGTAAATGAGGACTGGAGGATTATTTATATCGAGCCTGTTTCTTTACCTTGAAGATGGGAGAAATTCACTCAGGACTGTTTTGAGAATTAAATGAAATAATGTAAAATGTCTAGCACAGTAACGAGTTTCTACTGCACATATACTAAATTAATCACCCTCCACTACCCTCCACACACTCTGTGCCACGCCAGCTTTACCTTCACTTGCAAGCTTGCGGATGCAACCCTGCGTTCCAGGTCCTCCACTTGCTGGAGAATGCTCAGGTCCAGCTCCATCGCCTGCTCTTCTACCGACCAGTTCTCCACTAAATCGCGTGTTACCTGATTTTCTTCATTCTCATTTAATTCAATAATAGCGACTACATTTGAAAAGAAATCAGTTATTAAATTTATTTTTCCAATCCACCCACAAAATGATTTCTTTCTCTAAATAAGTGAAATGCTAGGGACCCTATGTATATCAACTTTTTTAGACACACAAATGTACTTGTGCACATGCAGGGGGTTCACCGCTGAGTAAGGACTCGTCTAAGACATGAGATAGCATGTGGACAGGCACTAAAAGTGATAAGTAATAAGAGAAAAGCAATCAGCCACTGTTAAGCAGCATTTAAGTACGTGCGTGTGTGTGTGCGTGCGTGCGTGCGTGCGTGCGTGCGTGTGTGTGTACAGGAGAGATTCCTCAGTGCCAAAAAGAATGAACTGTTCATCCATGACTTGACTGTGATTCTCAGCATACAAATTAGGTGCCACCCGTACGTAATTCGAGCTCAGGGCAATCCAATACCTCTGGCCTACACATAAACATCCTTACCAAGAATTAGAAATAATTTGAAAAAAAAAAAAGTAAAGACATATTAAAACATTTGAGGGTAAAAACAACGAGTTTTCACAGTGTATTAGGACGGCAGGACGCTCTCGGGCACGCACCGTCCTTATTCTTGGCACAGGCGTGGGTAATGTAGTCCAGGTGCTTCTGCACTTGCTTCTGCAGGGCCTTTTCCCGTAGCCCTCGGAGGTGCAGCACCTTCAGCAACGTCCTCAGGTCCTCGGGGTCCATGATTCTCCACCAGCCGAGCTGCATCTCTGCATCAAGACAGTATTTACATGGTTTATATGATTTTGAATAGGAAATAGTGACATAAAGCAAATGTCAGGATTTGTAGCCACACAGATCCATCGGAGATGCATTTACAGATGAGGAGCTGTCCCGAGGCACAGCAAGGGGGTGCAGGCCATCGTGTTGGACCCACCTTCTGGGATAGGCTTCGGAATAGGAAAATCTACTGGTTTTGCTACTTCAACAGCGGCTGGCGTGGCGGTGGAGGCCTTTTCAGCTGGAGGGATTGGAGATTCACTTTTACTGGAAGCAACACTGGAATTCAAGAATGAGCTGCTACCATTTCCTTCTGGCAGTCCCAACCCTGAGCCGAGACCAGGCAAGGGTGATGTAAATGGGACACTGGAAGTGAGCACGCCAGCAGGCCACCCACAGAACTGAAGTCCCATCATAGACACACCACTCTTCACCTGTGAAACAAAACGTTCCAAACTCAGTTCAGGGCTCTGAGGGTAAGGGCACCTGACACTAGGTCTGATGGCCCAAGCTCAGTCCCTGGGGCCCACATGATGAAAAGAGCCAACTGCTGAAAGTTACCCTCTGACACATAGTAATAAAATATTTTAAAAATGTTACATGATAATAAAAACATTTAAAAAACAAAATACCAATTAATCTAAAGAGCTGGAGGAATGTTTAGAAATTATTTTTCAAATTCTAAAACTCTATTTACCAGAGAAAACCTAAGCACATTAGCAACAATGCTAAGGTTCATGTTATTTCTGTTCCCCAGGAGTAATGACATGTTAGCTATCCTGCAGCTGTAATGAACTAAATGTTAAGGTCGACTTAGACACTGTAAGTCATCAGCAGTGCCAAGGAAGGAAGCCTGGTGACGGAAACCCTGGGCTTCCGACTGCAGGCCTGTTAGGCTGCATTACCTCTGTAAGCTAACGGTTCATGAGGTGCTGTCACGTGTGCTTTCTCGGCATTACTAACCTGAAGAGGTGACAGAGCAAACGGGTTCAGTCCGGCCGGGTTCTGAACGGACGAGGATGAGAGCAGTGGAGCTGGAGCAGGCGACGGTGACTTAGATGGTGGCTGAGACTGAGGAGTCACCGAACTGGCGGACAGGTCAGCGTGGGTCAGGGACGTGTCATCACAAGGTGTTTTTGGCAAAAGGCTAAACCACTGCCGGTTCTTTTCAGTCAGCGTTTTTAACAGCTGGTCACTGGGGAGAGGACTGTAGAACTTCCCACAACTACCAGAGCCCGAGCTGAACAGACTGGCGTCTGCCTTCCCCACGGGGCTCTGTGCCGCTGCTGAGGGGACGCTCCCCAGTGCATGCTTCCCGCTGCTCTGACGAGACAGTGGGCCCCCGTCTGTACTGACGTTCACCTTTGGGGGAGTCCTGACATCTGACTCGGGAGGCATTTTAGCTACCTCCAAAAGCTTGCTTAGCTTGGAGAACGAGCCCGGTTTCTGAAGAAATAGATTCGTGTTATCTTTCTCTTTCAGGTCGTCCTGCTCACAGTGGTCTCTGGTGGAACAGTTTAAAGTATCCGTAGAAGTCTCGAACACTTCTTCTTTGATCTGGAGACTCTCGGCCTTTTTAAGCTTTTCTTTTTCTTTTGCAATTTCTTCTAGGCCTACAAAAGTGAAAGATGCTATTAAAGTAAATTATTATACAACAAACCAGCCATGGAGTCAGTCACCAAATCATATGTATACGTCAGCAAACCTCTAGATTACCTTATATCCCCTATGTTTTCTTTTCTATGGGATTTTTTCACTCATTAGAAACGTAGTATATATTCATTATAAAAATTAAAATATAGGGGCTAAGGAGATGGCTCAGAGGACAAAAATGTTTGCTGTGCAAGTATGTGGGCAATTCTGAATCCTCAGCACCCACATAAAAGAGCAGACATATATGACCCTGCATGTGTGGAACTCAAGTGTAGGAAGGCAGAGTGGGTAGCTCCTGGGAGTCACGGGTAGCAGAAACAGTGATCTGTTTGCCATGAACCTCTCAGCCTATGTAATCTGAAAAAGGGAACCCAATCTACACTAGCTATTTAAATTAATTGAGACTATGTAAACATTTGGAAGTATTAATAAATATATAACTATATCGTACAATTTTACATTTACGTGATTCTTTTTTTTTTTTTTTTTTTTGGTTCTTTTTTTTTTGAGCTGGGGACCGAACCCAGGGCCTTGCGCTTCCCAGGCAAGCGCTCACCACTGAGCTAAATCCCCAACCCCATTTATGTGATTCTAAATGGATGATATCATGGCTGATGTGCCAAGAGACCAAGCAGAGCATAACTGCCCACTATTAACAATACATGATATTTTCTTGAGTTCTTTGTATATTTTGGGTATTAGCCCTCTATCTGTTGTAGGATTGGTAAAGATCTTTTCCCAATCTGTTGGTTGCCATTTTGTCCTAATGACAGTGTCTTTTGCTTTACAAAAGCTTTGCAGTTTTATGAGGTCCCATTTGTCGATTCTTGATCTTAGAGCATAAGCCGTTGGTGTTTTGTTCAGGAAATTTTCCCCAGTGCCCATGTGTTCAAGACTCTTCTCCACTTTTTCTTCTATTAGTTTGAGTTTATCTGGTTTGATGTGGAGGTCCTTGATCCACTTGGACTTAAGCTTTGTATGTACATGGTGATAAGCATGGATCGATCTGCATTCTTCTACATGCTGACCTCCAGTTGAACCAGCACCCAAATCACCCTATTAAAAATGGGGTACAGAGCTAAACAAAACATTCTCAGCTGAGGATTATTGAATGGCCAAAAAGCACCTAAAGAAATGTTCAACATTCTTAGTCATCCAGGGAAATGCAAATCAAAATAACCCTGAGATTTCACCTCACACCAGTGAGAATGGCTAAGATAAAATACTCAGGTGACAGCAGATGCTGGTGAGGATGTGGAAAAAGAGGAACACTCCTCTGTTGTTGGTGGGATTGCAGACTGGTACAACCATTCTAGAAATCAGTCTGGAGGTTCCTCAGAAAATTGAACGTTGAACTACCTGAGGACCCAGCTATACCTCCCTTGGGCATATACCCAAAAGATGCTCCAACATACAACCAAGACACATGCTCCACTCTTTTCATAGCAGCCTTATTTATAATAACCAGAAGCTGGAAAGAACCCAGATGTCCTTCAATGGAGGAACGGATACAGAAAATGTGGTACATCTACACAATGGACTACTACTCAGCTATTCAAAACAATGACTTCATGAAATTCTTAGGCAAAGGGATGGGACTAGATGGGACTAAAATATCATCCTGACCCCAATCACAAAAAAACATACATGGTATACACTCACTGATGATTGGATATTAGCCCAAAGCGTAGAACACCCAAGATACAATTTATAGAGCACATGAAGCTCAAGAAGAAGAAAGACCTAAGTGTGGATGCTTCAGTCCTTCTTAGAAGGGGGAACAAAATACAGGAGAAAATACAGAGACAAAGTGTGGAGCAAAGACTGAGGGAAGGCCATCCAGAGACTGCCCTACCTGGGGATTCATCACATATGCAGTCCCCAAACCCAGACACAATTGTGGATGCCAAGAAGTGCATGCTGACAGAAGCCTGATGTACTGTCTCCTGAGAGGCTCTGCCAGAGCCTGATAAATACAGAGGCAGATGCTTACAGCCAACCACTGGGTCCCCAATGAAGGAGTTAAAGAAGGGACTGAGGTAGGTGAGGGGGCTTGCAACCTCATTGGAAGAACAACAATATCAACCAACGAGACTCCCCAGAGCTTCCAGGGACTAAACCAACAACCAAAGAGTACACATGGATCAACCCATGGCTCCAGCTGCATATATAGTGGAGCATGGGCCTTGTTGGGCATTAATGGGAGGAGAGGCCCTTGGTCCTGTGAAGGCTTGGTGCCCCAGTGCAGGAGAATGCCAGGGTGGGAAGGCAGGAGGGAATAGATGGGTTGGTGGGGGAGCACCCACATGGAGGCAGGGGATGGGGGTTTCCAAAGGGGAAACTGGGAAAGGGGATAACATTTGAAATGTCAATAATGAAAATATCCAATAAAAGAAAAGAAAAAAACCAAAACAATACATGATATCTATTTTCATTGTTTTATGGGATGTATTTTCATGTGTGGATTTTTTTCAGATCTATTTTCTTGGGCAAATTCTTTACAATATGCAAGTTAAGCTACATGCTATTAACAGTTCTTGAAGCACAGTTCAAATTGTTCCCTAGAAGGTTTGGATCAACTGTTCACCAAATACACTCCTACCAGAAGCACATTAGAGTGGCTATTTTCCTACATCCTTAACAAAATCCTAGGCTGTCAATATTGTTTTGTCTTTGCCAATGCCTAGGAGGTAAAAACTACCCCGGATCACATCTGATCACCAGGGGACTAAATGTCCTTTTATGGTTTATCATTTCTCTATGAATGCCAAATGATCCAGTAGGTTTTCCAGGACTCTTAAGACAATATTAGATTTATTCTATCACAAAAGTAACAGACTTTCCAGTTAAAATGTTTAGCCATGAAGAATGCACACAGTAAAGTCATTCTGCCTATCCCCAACCTTACTTCTCCTCAGTAGTTGTCATGTCTAACCCATTCTGTGTATGTGCAACTTCCTTCCAGAAACTACAAACATCATTTAGCATCTAGCTTCTGGCGTTCATAATTTTTCATACTAATTTCTTATTTGAATGGCTTCACATTTTACATTGTGAGTATGCATGTGTGTATACATATATGTGTATGTCTGTACTACTTATGGTTTGTGGTACTGCGTAAACAGAATCCTGTAAACTCCTGTGCAATGTAGGATAAACTCCCAAGTCCTTACTAAGGCCTCAGCATTCTACAAGATCTGACAGAAAACCCTTCTAATCTCCATACCATTGGCCTTTCTCCCCACTTTCTGCTTCTCAGTGTGTGGGGACTTTTCTTCAGGGCCGTTGTGCTTTCTGATCTCTTGCAGAATAGTGTTCTATCTCCTGGTTCTTGTCTACAAGAGCTGTGTCTGACCACCCTATGTGCAATTGGTTCTCCCGACTCATCTTGGAATACCGTCCTCCTTTAGAGCTCACCATTACTCACACTGATCTCTCTTTAACCCTCCCCTGTATGTGTCCAGTGGATTTCAAGTCAACAGCTCTATTTACCATGGGGCCGCTAAAGATGAACCTTAATAAATATCCCAGTGATGACTGTGAAGGATAGAGTTAGAGCCGCAGCTACAGAGCAGCGACAGCGCTCCCGGGGCATGCACAAGGTGCCTAGGTTCAGTCCCTCAGAGTGGGGGAGGGTTGTTTAACTGTCTCTGAAGCTCTAGTGAGAGCATGACACCAAGTGTATCATCTGTCACCAGGTCTCTATAAACATTTGAAAGCACGCAAATAATTCTCTTGACTTAGCTTCGAATTGGAATTGATTCTATAGATCGTATTAATTCTTCTGAGCAGCTCAGACATTAGGGACTAATTTGTGAAATAACCACAAGTAGCTTATTCACCCAAGTCCTTGCTGGCTGTGAGCCCAGAGTCACAGAGCCACCCCTCGAGTCACATCTGGGTCGGAAAGAAAATGTATAGGTAAAGGATGTTGTCTGGAAAGGTGAGGAGTTTTTATTTAAAAACAGTGGTTCATAGAAACAACTGCTTTGTTCATACTTTCTACTGTCTTCTCCATGGTTGACCAATTCTCTCCCCAATGCAGAACAACAACTCTGTCCTTCCCTTCCCTTCCTGAAAAGGTCTCGTCATGGAACAGCCCAACGTAGTCTCCAACTCTCAGCCTCTCAAGTGATGGGATTATAGACATGAGCTGCCTGCCTGGCTGTGCATTGTGCTTTATAATGCGTGCCTTTAAAGCACCTATTCTTTAAGAAGACGTGTTAGCCTCTGTGTACCACATGGGTCAAGAGCCACACCCTGGGACCTATAAATCCTGTCAGGATTTTGACATTTAGCAGTGATAAGCCAGGGCGTTCTGAAAGCGGAGCTCAACAAGCTTTCCTAAGCACAGACTTTTAAGCTGGATCATACCATTCCTGAAGGGGTGGTTTAAAGAGGAAATATCAGAAGTGAGTACTGACACAAAACCCAACAAGGGAAGAAGTTAGGTGCTCACAAATGTCAAACATGGACAAGATTTTAAGCTGACGTGAAGCTCTTAAACTTAATGTTCTGCTGTTCTGATAGGGCGACGCTTGCTCTGAAGGAGAGAGCACACAGGAAGAGGGATCCTGCAACACATTCCTCAGAGTAATGGTGTGAGGATGGCGGCCTGCAGTGCAAGCCTCTCATATGCTTGGCAGTCAAAGAAAAGCCACGGGCAGGAGGAAGCCCGGACCAGTGAGAATGGCTTTAGGAGAACAGGAACTGAACATTCACTACACTCAGTCATATTAGGGAAAGACAGACACAGAAGAAGCAGCAAGCTTTAAAAAAAAATCACAATATCCCATTTAGGAGATCAATAGTTCCTACCTTCACCACTTTCCATGCCTTCTACAAAAATCCCTCCACACTGAGGAAGAATCCAATATCTGCGTCGGTAACGGTCCTGGCCAAACATCATCGAGCGTAATGAGTGAGAAGCATCAAAGAGCTTCCGCCTGTACTGGCTCTGTTGCTGTGAAAAAGCCGTCCACATGATTACATCATAGACACTGAGTGCCTTACACGTCCACAAGGTACTTTACATTCTCTACACCATCCTACTGCATAGCAAAGGGGAGACATGTTCCGTTCCCAATACAAGGATCATTCCAAAACAAAAGAGGGTAAGAAGCCTTAGGTTCAGGTAGGGCTGGGACGGGAAGTCTCATTTACCAGGGTCTTCTTAACGATACTATGATAGCATACGCCATCAAACACTACTAAGCCAAAGCAAATAGGCCAGTTCCAGTGCATCCCAATAACACTTCTATATTAGTTAATCGTGCCCACATTTGCTTAGCTTTATACACATGCTTCATGAGCAATGACTAATTTCTGACACACAGCTGAGCGTTAAACACAGGCACAGTAGGATATAGGCTTCTCACAGTACTTAAGAACTAACTGTTCTGCCGTGAGTCCGAAGGAGGGAGGGCTCCGAGGGAGGAAGAAGGAAGAAATGATGGGATCATCACAACCTCTCCACACATTTTCCTTATAAAAAGACTCATTTTAAATTGTATCCATAAAAAAAATTGTATTCATGATATGAAATGCAGATTATAATTTTTAATAATACATAAATGTACAGTTTATAAGTCTAATGTAAGCAATACATAAATGCACAAATGTAAAATGAAAGGCAAATAAGCAAACTATCACTCTGAAACACAGAGAAATTTGAGTAATAGGTTCCAAGAGATCACACATCTCTTCACTGAAACCTTAATGTACCAACTGAAGCACCTAGAGCGCTTCACACATTTGGATAAGCTTGGCGTCCTCAGAGCCTTCCGACACTAGCACTGCGCCTGGGAGGCACACGCGGGACGTGTCTCGAGCTCTGTTCAGTCACTTACAGAAAGCAGTCAGGAATCGGAATCCCACGTGACACGCCTGTACACAAAGGTAGACAGGTCTGACGGGCTTACCTTGCTCAGTTTTTCAATCTGCTTTTCGAGCTCCTCAACACTGGCTGTTTGGTCACCTTCATCCTAAAAATAATAAAACACAGGGTTACTTACCTGCTGGAAAGTTTCACTCTCTAATCATCAAATACATGAATGTAGCAAGCTCACACACACGCGCACATACACACACACATGCACACATGCGTGTATATAAAGTAGCAAACGAGGCAAGCACAGGGTCTCCGAGGGTCTCTTTTGGTGATATTTTTCTGTTTTTCTGTTTGCAGTGCGGAGGGCTTTATGGTGCTATGCAAGTATTTAACATTGAGCTGTGCCCTCAGACCCAGCAGTTTTGCTTAAAGATAAAAGTGAGGGCTGTGTCCATCAATTAATTTTTGATATTCCTCTGGTCATCTCTTCCTAACACTTCTCGCAATAAAAAGCATTTTTTTTCAAAAGCGACAAGCACTCCTGCATGTACATCAGAAGAGACTGCAGCTAACGATGGGGCGGAATGGAGGGGAGGGGACTTCAGAGTTTCACCACCATCTGTCATTCCCTTCTTACTGAAGGCCGGGCAGAGTTACACAATTGTTATGTCTGAACTAAAAGTAACATGAATTCTAACTGGGACGAAGACAACAGGCCCCAAACCCTTAAAACCTGACTCTTTCACTAAAGCAAAAATCACAATCAATAGAAAATCGGAATAAGGAAACAAAATAGTAATAATGCACCCGACAAACATAACCCCTCCAACTTTGCACTTCATGAGGAAACAATGTCCGGAACACACGAGCTCTCAGCATGGTGTGGCTGTTCCCACACAGGCTTCTCTCTTATGTTCCCTGGCTCATGTCCACCCCAATATATATAAAGTCTCGGTTAATGGATGCAGAGAGCCCGTGAGAGATTGTTCCTCCAAAAACCTGCACAGGAATGTTGTACACGCTATAAACATCTTCCCTATCTATCTATTCTGTATATTAAAGAAAACCCAAAGCAACCACGCTTTTTCACGAATGGTGCAGGGGCAGGGCTGTGCCCGTCTCCTAGGAAAGCTGACGGGGACCAATGTTGGATAGATGCACCATTCACTAGGCCTGACAGCACCGACACGGCAAGAGCGGTGAGCAAGCACAGTGTGGTGTCGGTGTGTGTGAGAGAGAACATCTAAAAATCAATCTACACAGCTCTGTGGAGAATTCGAGGGATGATGACAGCCATGTGTCCCGAAGAGCAGGGATCCATTCAGAACAATATACACTTAGTGACTTCACGACTTGAGTATCACAGAAAAGACTGACACAAAGCAAGCCGCCAACAGTGTCATCAGGTGATACTAGCCTAGGGGACTCTGTCAGACACCTGTTGAGTAACATATCTGCACACACGACGCACACCCAGTTTCTCTACTTCCATATCCAGTCACGCCACTAACTGGTTCCTTCATTACCACAAAACAATAGAGACAAATATAACATACATTCAGGCTGGGAGCATGGCGTGGACAAACCTGGTTGGGGGAGGGGAGGAGAAAGAAAGAGGAGAAAAGAAAGAGAGGAGGAGGAGGAAATCATCTTCAGATGAAGAAACTGAGGCAAACGAATGTTACAAACTGAATTCAAATTACAGACCCACGGCCCTCAATTCTGAGTTGCTTTTTGGCGGGTTGCACCGCTCCTACTGACACTCATACATGAACCTGAGTTGATTACCTCATCTTCGCAGATATCGGTCTTCTTTCCTTTTTTGTCATCCTTATCTTCGTCATCTTCCTCATCCTCATCGGCTTGGTCATCGCTGTCATCATCGTCATCATCATCATAATCACTGTCTCCTCCCTTCCTTCTCCGCTTGCGTCCTGGAGTCGGCGTGCCCAAGGGATGTTGCTCTTCCCCAAGATCAATGCCCCCTGAAGCATCTCTCTTGCCTGTTTTCTTAGCATGGATTATCCTAAGCCTTTAAACATCAAAAGACACAGAATAAAAAGCTACTCTTGCCCCTGTTAAGATCATAATTGTTATGAGCTCCATGCTAGGCTTTTCGTTTCCCTTCTTCCTGTAGGTACTGAGAACCCCACCCACCAGTTCTTAGGTAATCATGGACCACGAAGGTGCAGGCCCCACCAGGACTAAGTGTCCTAACTGAGTCTAATTTAGAAGCTCAGCTGGCCTAAGAATTTGTGATCTCCTGCTTTTGCCTCCTAGGTGCTGGGATTACAAGCCGCACATCCAGATCACAATCTGAGTGAAACAAGAAAAAACTGTACTCCTGTGGCAAGCAATATATCAACGGCATAAAAAAAAAATCAGTTAAGAAAATTTAAGACATATGTTTCCACAAGAATACCTTTTGGTAATTAGAACATAGTAGACCTAGAAAACTGAAAGCTGAGATGAATAACTCCAACAATGTCCAAATGATACTTCCTAATTTCTTTTTTTAATAATTCATTAATATTTTTATTTCATTTGCATTGGTATTTTGCCTGCATGTCTGTCTGTGTGAAGGTGTCAGATCCTCTGGAACTGGAGTTACAGTTCTGAGCTGTAACTCAGAGCTGATGCTGGGAATTGAACCAGGGACCTCTGGAAGAGTAGGCAGGGCTTAACTATTGAGCCATCTATCTAGCCCCTAATTCTTCCTTATTTCTATACTGTGTGCCTGACTAAATATCAGTTCAAATTACTGCAAAGGAACTAATCTTGAAATCTTTTTTTAAAATTAAATTTATTCATGTTTGTTTTATGTGTTTTATGTGAATGCATGCATGTGCACTACTCGAGTACCTGGTGCCCACAGGTCAGAAGAGGGCATCAGGTATCCTGAAACTGGATTTACAAATGGTTGCAAACTACTATGTAGGTGCTAGGAATTGAACTCAGGTCCTCTGCAAGAGCAATAAGCACTCCTAACCTCTGAGTCATCTCTCTAGCCCCAAACCTATTCTGCCTGGTTGGCTGTTTGAATTTGAAGGGGTACCACTATGTAGCCCAGGGTGGTCTTAAACTCTGGATCTTCCTGCCTCACCTTTCCAAGCGCTGAGATTACAGGTACACATCATATGCCTTGAGAACTATTCCCTTTTACAGTTAATATTATTCTTATTTACTTCCTGAATGGAGCATATTTAAATTTTAATGTTAAATAATCGTTCTTAGATTTTTGTAGAAGTAGTTTTATAAAAACTCATTAAAAAAACGAATATTCTCAGATACTAGTTAAGACGAAAGCAATGTGGCAGCAACAACAATAGTGGAAAACACGGTCACTCGATTCCAGAGAGAAAAAAGGAAGCGTTTGTTTGAAGCGTGAGTTCTGTGAATCTATTCTGTTATTATTATTTTTGTCTGCTATAGACCCTTAATCCAAAGTTTTAGTAACTGTAGATTCCATCATTAGTTTACTATTCCAGATTAAGGAGTATCTTTCGGGTCAAGAGAGTAAAGTTAAAATTCTATCTTTCCAGCCCACAAGGCTTCTGGGAGCCTGGCACTCCCGGGAAGACAGCACATTAACTTACTTGCGGAGTTTACCTTCCACCACCCACTTGTCTCTTCTCAAGTTGGACATGTACTCAATGTTCTTGTCAATCTCACTGCCAATACAAAACATATGAGAGATGCAATCCAGTTAGGCAAGGTCCCCACTTAGTGTGCACATCACGTATTTTAGTAGGTAAAATGATACGAACAATACCATTCTACTTCTACATGGCTTTACACACACACACACACACACACACACACACACACACACACACACACACACACACACTTACTTTTAGAAGCAACCATTTCTTTATTGGCTACAATATTGTTATTAGGAAATTTACTTTGGTTTCTAGTGCAAAAATAGAGATCTGTAATTAAAAACAGCATTCCGGGGCTGGAGAGATGGCTCAGTGGTTAGGAGCACTGACTGCTCTTCCAGAGGTCCTGAGTTCAATTCCCAGCAACCACATGGTGGCTCGCAGTCATCTGTAATGAGATCCAATGCCCTCTTCTGGGGTTTCTGACAGCTACAGTGTACTTATATATAATAAATAAACAAATCTTAAAAAAAAAAAAAACCTGCTATTCTGTTGTGGTTGATATATATTTAAAGAGTGATCATTTCCAAATTCAACTTGGAAATGAGGACATACATGGATATTTATGTGAGTGCATATACTTAGTCATGCACAGGGAACATTGCTTTACAAATGCTCAAATGGAAACTAAAAACGTGGTGTTAGGTAATGGTGCTAGCATAGTTGATTGAGCCTTTATTCTTCTGAAAGAGAAGATGTGAGTGCTGTCTGTGTGTTGAGTTTACGTGAGTACAAATGTTCTGAAGAGCCGTTCAGCATTAATACTCTTATCATGCTCATGCACAGTGAAATAATGCTTTCAGTCAAAGCCTAAGTATTATTACACTCTTGGAAATATTCCCAAAGAATATAAAGAATAAATAACAACCATGCCAATATATCATAGCTAAGATTAACATGCCCATCGACGGTACAAATGAATGGCACTGAACAGTCACAAATCCTTTGTAAAAGGTGAAAGACTAAAAGTAACATAATTAAAAATTTTAAACAAATTAAGAATAAGCACAGGATGAACGGTGAACCTGCAATGCCAGAACTTGAAATTCTAAGTCTTTCCTTCACAAGTACTAAAGTACCAGATGGACTCGGAATCTTAAATGAGATTAAGTACTTTGGAAAAAAGGTGTAAACTAATTCACTGACAAGCTAGTAATGTAAAGTTATACATTATATAATGTATAATGTAGTACACAACAAAATAGGTGGCTGGGTCAGTCTTCAGATTGCTAAGGAAAACTGGGTCCTCAGAAATGCCAAGGTAGGGAAGTTCTGGACTGCTATAATGGTTATGGACTCCAGCACTGTAACGAACAATAAACAAAATTTTCACTACACGAAGAATTAGCAAAAGACTTAAACATGACGTTATAAAGACTACAGATCCCAAATTATACAGAATGATCGCTGTTTTCAATAGAGCACATAGAAACAAACTGAAATTGTATTGGTGGCCATCTAAATGATGACTTATGATTCTGATTTTCTTCATGGCCCTGGATTGCAACTTTAAATTTTTCCATAAGCAGTTTCCCCGTGACTCAGCGCAGGGAGGACTGACTCACCTCACCACACTCTTGCTGCACGCCAGCTCATTTACAAGGAAGGCCAGGATGGACGCCTTCTGTGCTGGCGTGTGAGCCTGAAACGCTTTCGTCTTCAGGCTCTCGGTCAGCTCAGTCTGTCCACAGTGGGCTTCCATGAAAATCTGCAAAACCTCGGACACATTGTCTCGGTTCACACCAACATTCAGCAAATGTTCTCCAAGAGCGGTTTTTGCCTATGAAATTTGGCATTTTTATCAGCGTTTACCATAGTCATTCATGAACAAAAGTTAAAGTATTAGTTTATATACTCTAGATGTTACTGATAGGACTTTATTTATCACAGATTTGGAGTGGAGATAAAAACAGACAAAATGATAGATAAATATTTTGAGTGTCCATCCTGTTCTGTCCCCTTGATAAACCCTTATTTAACTCAGTACAGAGAAGAACTCGAACACAGGCAGGAAATAGACGATAATCAAGTCAATCAAGCATTCTTTGTCTCCAAAGACATTTTCTAACTACTGGCAGAGTAGGGATGATCAAAAGCACTGTGACTGTTTTCTCCCCACACATACGTACTAAGGCACGTTTTATAGGTGATGTCACCAAGTCGGCATGCGGGGAAGGCACTGCATCGGGAAGCTTATGCCTATGCAGTCTTATCTAGAGCGAAGCTCCCTTGCATGTGTATGTGGGAAGGACAGACAACTGGGAACAAGGGTGCATACTGACTACTACAGAGTCAGCACTGTGACCGAGTCAGGGTCCACACTATTGTTCACGGCAACTGACAAAGGAAAACTTAAAGCATGCGCGTTTTAAACCCTTCATAAATTATTCACTCTGGTTTTGACATACACCACTGGAGCATTTCCTTAAATTGACTGGGATTTTGCCGATAGCTAGCGCAATAGAGAATAACTAAGAGATGGCCTGGTCCACATTCCTAAGGTCTAACAAGATTCTGCTACATTTATTAATTGCAACCTTTATAAATCTACATTAACGCCAAGAAACACAGGGAAACAATGAGATAAAGAGGATCTACATAGTCGTCTGCGACCATAAAGTTAACTAGAAACGCACGGAGAGGACAAACTTAAAACAGTTGGTTATATTTTGGATTTTTTTACCTTGTATCCTGTAATTAGACCTGGATCACATACAGCAGCTGAGAGGAGCCTCACAAGCAAGTCTTGTACTTCACCCATGCTGTCCCCTATATTTAGCAATCCCTCTTGAAGAACACTGAGGTTTGGAACATCAATATTCACATCAAAGCCCAAAACTTTACCAAAGTTTCGTAAGAACTGCACCACCATGAGACAGTCTGAAAATGTGGTTCCAGAGAGCACAAGTCCCGGGATGCGAGGCCACTCTGGCAAGGGCTGCAAGCAAAACACAAGTAAAATTAAAGGAGATTTAAAAATGAAACAGGATTTTATTTGTATATAGAATATTATTATGAATTCATGTGTATGCACACATGTTGCCTTCCTCAGTTGCTCTCTACTAAACGAATATCTATCATCTGTCTATCATCATCTGTCTGTCTACCTGTTTGTGTTATATGGGTGTAGGTATGTGCACACAGCAGCTGTCTGTCTGTCTGTGTTGTATGTATGCAGTGTATGCACATGAAAACATGTGCCTGTGGTGGTCAGAGAACAACTTACAGGAGAAGACTCTCCTATCCTATGGGCCCTGGAGGATCCAATTCAAGTCAGGCTTGATTGCAAACCCCGTCTCATTGAGCAATCCCCAGCCATTTCCCACCTTTATGTAAGCACTTTATTTTTTGAAACAGTCTCTCTCACTGAACCCAGCGCTCATTAAATTGGCTAACCTGGTTGGCCAGAGAATCTTTTCCCCTTCTGTTCTGGGTTTAACTAACTAAATTTTTGATAATTCACATGATTTAAGTGAAAAGAGAAGTTGCAAGAAAGTGGTGTCCAGTTGGAATTTAAAAAGCCTGCTCCCTGTAAGCTTAATAAGTATGTTAGTTAACTTACAGAGAAGGACTCATGCTGTGTAGGAAAATGTAAACATCCAAACACATGAAACCAATAAATTTACACTAACTTCTATCTTAAAGCAGTTATGCTAACCTGAATACAAACACACACACACACACACGCAATCTCTCCAAGGCACCAAATACTTGCATTAAGCAAGCCACGAAAGGGGACTGGGCAAACCAGGGCGATGATTCTTACAGAAGGCTACGGCAGAACCACACATGGCAGAACCACACATGGCAGAACCACACATGGCAGAACCACACATGGCAGAACCACACATGCAGCTGGCAGAGACCGGGCACAGTGCTCTATTGTGGGGCAGTTAGAGAGAGAGTACGCAATACTGATATAATCTTCTACAAGTACCATATTTTAGCTATATTTCTACTCAAATAGAGCATATCATGATGGTTCTAAGGTTATTCTCATCTTTTTGAGCAGCTACTCTCACGCCACTGTGGCAAAGCTGTGTTTGCCTGTGGGACTCTGGGAGAGAGATTCCATGGAGAGACGGTGTCTTGGATTTCAGGATGATAAGGGGCGTGGCTTTTACAGCAGACAAGCAGGCTTCAGAACACAGCTGCTCGAGAGCTGTGTGATCAAGGGCAAGTTTCTTCTTTTGTCTCAGTTCTTCATCAATAAATGGAAACAAACAGGAGCTCCTTGGAACTCTACTGAGAACTAGATCAAAACACGTCACTCAAGGGATCCATGTAGGTCCTCAGCACAGTACCAAGCATGTAGTAAACACCTTCGCTAAAGGTTGGCTAACAGCTAACTTTCAGCTAACATAGTGGAGAATTCCCAGATAAATCGGATTCACTTAGGTATCTCTGAGGTGAGAAGACACGTCAAGCCTTTCTGGGCCTCAATGACTGCACCACGTAAGACAGCCATGGAGCACATCTGCTTCTCTGACGTTTCCTTGAAGGTTTCCATGGCTTAACTATGAAAACTGAGAGATGTTCAGTGAGGCAATGGCCACCATAGGGACAGCTGACCTAGGCTTGGAAACTCATGGTCCTTCTGGAAAAGGAATCCATTGAGAAAACTGGAGGGATGGGAGGTCAGTGGAAGGGATGCTACGGCATGAGTCACCTTTTGGTCTGCTAAGCACATGTCTTCCTTGGGTTTCTTTAGCTCCTTCGCCATTTCTAACTCCAATCTCCGTTGCTCTAGTTTGCGTTCCTTATTCAATCTTTTCTCATCACGTTTCTCTTGCTTCAATCGTTCTTTTTCCTTAAAGAGAAAATCATGCACATTAGCATTTAATCCTTACAAGTGTTTGAAAACGTTCTATGGATTTATTTCAACAGTGACCAAATTATTATTACTTCAATGAACAAAATCACCCTAGAAAGCCTAGGAACAAGTTTATAATTACACAGAAACACAACTTAGTGTGTTTTCAGGCTTCGTGTATCTTAACAAGTCTGTGCATATGTGCACGCCTGTGTGTGGCTCCGTGCGCAGCTCTCTCCTCAGCCATACACTCAGAGGCCCTGAGCTGACTCACGGGCATTTACAGGCTGCCTCATGTGGGTGCTGGAAACTGAACTTAGGTCCTCTGCAAGAGCAGTGCACCACCTCCTGAGCTGCTGGGCCAGTTCCTCATCATGGTCAGCTATGTAAGTTTAACTAATCTTACGTGGTAATCACAATATATATCTTTAATATATAACAAAATGTTCAAATCTGTAAGACTTCTGTTATTCAAAACTCATTTGATCTTTTGTCTCTGTATGAAAATCTATGGTACCTAAGGGCCACGGGCAATGAGGTGTCTGTAAACGCTGAGACAAGGGGTATCAGCACGCTGTGGCTGGCTACAGGCTGTGACAGGGAGTTTACATGAAGAGGACCTGAGTATAAACCTGCAGAAGCAGCTCTTCAAGGGCGATTACTCAGAGCACCCGCAATAAAACTAGCTGTCATCACAAACAACAGAGACAGCACTGAAGGTAATGCCACAAGCGTCGCAGTGTCTGGGTAATGTCAACATAGAGACGACTATCTTTGATGCAGGGAAGAACGCTGTCAGAAAGAAATTAAGAAACTTTCTATATTATCGTCATTACAACTTTAATGTCACAAATCAAATACAAGTCTCACTCATCCCGAGGAGAAATAATAACGGAAGGTTAGGGACACTGGGCCAGTGAGTAAGGTCTGTGTAACGTGAGGATCCGCGTCCACATCCTAAGAACGGATGTAAAGCAGACCTGGCAGCTGCCACCTCAGCACCCCTACCGGGAGACGGGAGGTAGAGATGGGAAGACTCCTGACAGCACACTGGCCAGCTAGTCTGGAAGATGCAGTAGAAACAAACAAACAAACAAACAAACAAACAAACAAACAGACAAACTCCAAACAAAAGACAAAACCAAAAACCCCTCCATCGGGAAACATTGTGAGGGAGGAGGATCAACCTTCCAGGCTGTCCTCTGACCTCCCTTTCCAAGTGCATGCTGGCATACATACACGTACAGAAGATTTTAAGAATCTGAATTGTCAGGTGACTCTATCTTACTAGTCTACAAACCTTACAAACTAACCGCTGGTTAAGACACGTAAGGCCAATTCATCTTTCTGGATTAAAAGCCTTTTTATTTTCTTATAACATTAGGTCTCAGTCCTGACTTCTCAATGCCCTCATCTCGTACTGTTAAGTTCCATGTCCAACTATTTATTTTATACACTATGTATGGCATTATTTCCTTCCTTCTCTATGCTGGCTCTCTCAAAAGTCTGTTAATCCACCTAGCACATAGAGATGCTAAGCGTCCTTTTCCGTTATCCATTACTGTGGTCACAGGCCTCGCCTACAGAGAGGTGTACACGTTAGTCCTCATCCATGCCCCAGCCTGCTCTAGCACCACTGATCACTGGCTTCTGACGGAGGCCATGGCCAAGTACAAGATAAAGAGGAGCGAGAAAACCACAGAGCTGAGACACTGCACATCTAAAGCTGCGAGCAGTGTTGAGTCAAGGTTGTAGATTAATATTGCTGCATATTATGAGAGGGCTTTAGCCAGGTCACACGGGACCTTTGAATACCACACATACGAATCTCTGTTCACTTGTACATGGTTGCTTTGGATACCATTTATATAGAAAATTTGGAAGGACGAATAAAATTTATATCCTTGAGACATGCACGGATGGCAGTTGTATTTATCAAGTATCAGTTGTAACTAGTAGCTTGGAACATGTATCGAATTAAAAATATAGGACTATAATATAGAATAGATTATGAAATCCACACTACATTTTTTTTTTAAAATGGAGATATTCAGGAAGCCAGAAAACTTCAAAGATCCATTATCTATAATAAAAACATGAAGCCTTGGTATGAATTGAGTTGTGTGTGACACACATATTCTGTGGTTAGGGTGTAACTATTACAGAACCACCTGCTTCTGCCTCCCACGTGGGGTGCTAAGATTAAAGGTGTATATCACTACCATCCGGCAAGACTTCTAATTAAAATATTTCAAAAGCTTGTCTTACTTTCTCATGTTCCTTAAACTAAGCTTGTTTAAAGGGGTGGGTAATCAAAACAAATGTGTTTTATAGTGTATTACTTATAGCGAGTTATAAAAATATTTATGAAGCCTATAATATACTAGTGGCCCCTTAAAAATAGTAAACAGAATAATTTATATAAATCAGGTTTTAAAAAAATTAACCACTTATTTACATGAAGAAAAAACACAGAAAGTAGATTTCTAAACCAGAGAACCAACAGTATAGTAAGTTGGGATTCTTTTAGAAAGACCAGTATATTGTACACAAAAAACCATAAACACTATCTGTGTAGACAAGGCCCTGCATCCTATCTGATTACCATAGGTTAATGCTACATCAACAACAGAAACAGCATCAAGTATAGAAACTCAGAGAAGATGAACACGTCCCTACTGAATGAAAGCTGAGTCAAGACAGGAATCAAACCTTTCAAACCTTTCAGAATTTAATGAAAATAAAAACACATTTCCAACTGGTGGGATACAATGAAGTTCTACGAGGTAAAAATGGAGAGATCTCATATTAGTAACTTAATGATATACCTGAAAGCTCTAGAAAAAATAAGAAAAAATACCCAGAAGGATTATATGATAAGAAATAGTCAAAGTTAGAGATGAAATCAATGAACTAGAACAATAACAACAAAAACAATACAAAGAATCAATGAAATGAAGAGTTGGTTCTTTGAGAAAAATCAGCAATGTTGACAAGCCATTTTCTAAGTTAATAAAAAGATAGATGCAAATGAATAAAACTACAGATGAAAAGGATGACCTAACAACAGACACTGAGGAAATTCAGAGAGTCATGAGAACATACCCACAACCCTAGTAAAAAAGAGGCAGTAATTAAAACTGTCCCCAGAAGTAAAACCTCACAGTAAGGCAGATTGAGAATAGAATTCTATCAGAACCTCAAAGAAGAACTAAAGTCAATACTCATCAAATTATTCCACAAAATAAAAGCTGAAGGGACATATACTAATTCTTTCTTATGAAGACACTATTTCACTGATACAAAAAGCACACAAAGACCCTACAAAAAGATAAGAGTTATAGAAAAATATCCCTCATGAACATAGACACAAAAATGCTGACAAAATACTTGCAGACTGAATTCAAGAACACATCAAAAGAATAATCCACCATAATCAAATTGGCTTCATCCCAGAGATGGCAGGAATGGCTTCATACCCACTGTATAGAGACCAACGATGAAGGTCACACGATTGTCTCATTAGATTCAGCAAGTGTCCCATTACTGAAGACACCACTAACGTAGGTCATTTAACACTGGAGTTGAGTTGCTGCATTCGTTGAGCTGAAAGGTACTCTGTACACTATGGCTACCAAAGAAGAAAAGCAGCCAACAACATCACCTAGCTATAAATGCTGAGACCTCCACCTGCAACTTGCCTGCAAGACACGCTGATAAAATAGGGGCACATACGTTATGGGAGCAACCATCCACTTTTTGATTGGACATAAGACCCACGGCATGAGTGGGAACCCATACCTGACACCATTAAAGTGTTTCCTCATAGAAACTTCTTCATGAAGAGGATGACAACTAGCAAAGAGACCCACAACTGGACGATGTCCAGAGAATGACAGATTTGAGGAGTATTCCTAAATGGAAAGTTTTCATCAGACCTCACCCCTTCAAGGGTCATGGATCTTGTGTGGAAGCAGCAGCAGAAAGATTGAAGGGTCAGAGATGATGGACAGCTCCAAGGAGTCAGTGTCATATAGACATGCACAGGACATGTACATATGAACTCACAGAGACTAAGGCAGCATGCAGAGGGTGAGAGAGAGGGGGGAGGGAGAGGGAGAGGGAGAGGGAGAAGGAGAGGAAGAGTGGGGGGGGAGGGAGAGGAAGAGTGAGAGAGAGAGAGAGAGAGTGCGAAAGTGCACAGGAAAGAGAGTGATTAATTAGGATATGGGAGAAGTTTGGAGTGGGGAAAAAAACATGATCAAAACATATTCCATGAAAAAAATAAAAGAAAACAGAAAATTTCTTCAAAACTGGAGCAATGGTTTAGACGTGGGGAGTGGGCTGGTCTTCCTGAGGCCTGGGCTCCATCCGTAGCACACACAGAACGCATGCTATACACAGACTAAGCCTGAGAAGAGCCTAATGGCAGGAATTTGCGGTTGGTGTGATTAGCATTTGTTGAAGATGCTCGGGACCTGTCTATACATGCTATGACATTAGTTTGTGACAAAATGGCTATAGTAATAAATAGCTACTGATATCTTAACCAATGCCTATGACACTAGTTCTGTGATGTAACGATTACAATAATAAGTAGGTGCTGTTATCTGAACCAATACCATCCAACACTCCACAGAAGGATCATTAAATCTCAGTTGGGGAAATTAACATACATTCTAGCACTTGGTTGCCAACTTTTACATTTGATTTGCTTATGAAGCCAGAAGAGTGACAAATCTAAAACAAACTTCAATTTCTAAGGTAATATTCTTTGAAAAACACACTTACTTCTGCTTTTTTACGAGCTTCCATAGCTTTCATAAGCATCATATGCTGTCGCCTTCGCTCCCGTTCCTGTTAGGCCAGATAAAATTGGGAAACAACTCAACCACAGTTAAAGGCTTGGTTTCCGAATGGAGAACAACAACAACAACAACAGTAACAACAACAGAAACAACAACTCAATAGAGCATGTTTAGCATTTATAGACAAGTCACGGTAAATACTAAATATAAGACAAGAATGGCCATTCTGTGCATGTTTTAGTTCAGGTTTAGAAAGCAAATACAAGAGCAACCGATCAACAGCAAGGTGAGGCGATGAGCATGGAGACAGTGTAACAGAGCACACAGTTTACTGATGGTCAGCTGGGGTGCTCCTCAGAAGCCGCCAGAACAAGAGCATGATGGTTGGCTGGAACAGGTCAGTTACCTTACATCTGCTATCAGAGAAACCACAAAAGACTACGGCCAATTGTACGGAAGGTTATATATACTGCTCTTAAAATTTAAGATCAGGTAAAATTAATCCATAATCATTTTTGCGTCGTGGTTTTAGAATTAAGTTAATTTCAAGTATAAAATCATTTTTAAATCCAAAAATCCACCAATAAATTAGGAAGATTTTTTTAAAAAGTGTTTATATGAATTAAAAATTAAACTAGTCATGGTTCATATACATATACTAATGAAATGTGATATTCCTATTTACTGATGTCTGACGCTTCATGCACTGCTTAAGGCACAAAAAGCTGTGCCATGGGCTAATAGTAATCTAAAATGCCCAGTATAAAATAAGGTAAGAATTACCTTAATTTAGTAACTAATTTCAATGTAAAAATTTCATATTATTAATGTTTAATCAATATTTTAGTTCCAATGTATTTGGTCCCCCAAAGGGGTATTTCTAAAATTTGACTATAAAACTAAGATATACTTCATATTTCATATTCTCTCATCAAGCAAATTCAAAATTCCCATTGCACTTAATGGCAGTTTTGCATCTACAAGGATGGGAGAATATGGGTCATGAGTGTCTCTAAATGGATAGTGAGTCAACTTTCCATGTGACATCAGTAATGTACATTTTTAAACAGGAGTTTTATGCAATTCAATGACAAATCGTAGAGACGTATCACACTTCTTTATAGACAGACAAGCAGATGTATGCAATGCACTGTGCTGTAAAGCCATGCAGCAGTATGTAATATGACAGCAGCCAGTGCTACACTTTATGCATTGCTATGACAACCATATCACAACCAAATCACAATGCGGTGTTAGATGTACAGAAATAAACATACCCATACCATATCTAGTCTATGCCTCTCCAACTCCTGGTAGAAAGAGTTGGCACAACATTATGAAACAGAAATCACAGAGTCATAAAACCAAATTTAACCCCCCAAAAGACACCAATACCAAAGCAAGGCAATAAACTGTAAGACAAAGGGAAAACTTAAGCAGGAATTGTATCAGAAATTTTAAAGTGAACTTTTGAAGAATTCCCCCCGCCAAATAGTTAAGCCAAGTTAGGAAGTGCTAGCCACGCAGTGTGGCTGTGTACATACAGACCTGGTGTTTCAGAAGGACAGCCTGCTGTCTTCTCAGTTCTTTCTCCTTAAAAATAAGAAACTTTTGATATATGGTTTTTAGGAGAGATTTAGAACACACTAAATAATAAAAAAATCACTTTCTGGTAAATTTTTAGCCCTCTCATAGCTTTAACTACAGAAAAAGTTGACAATTCATTCTTTCTTAACTTGTGATCAATAAATTATGATTCAAGCCTTACAAGTAGTTTATTAAAGCCCTCCCCTAAGTATGGGTGCATGTGTGTGTATCTACAGAAGTTCACAGTACAAACCCAAGGGGACGGGGCGTGTGGAGGACACAAAGCAAAACAATTCTGTAAGATGGATACCTATTGACTGCTGTTTCATCAAGATAAAATCTAGATGAACCTAATATTAAGGAGTGTTGAAGAATGAAGAATATTCTTTACTCTATAGAGAACAAAGTAGGGAGTGTATGTTGACATGATTGTAAACCAGAGGTAGGGTAGAGCTTGTCAGGAGAGCTTTGTTTAACTGCCTAAGTTCTGCTTCATCCCAAGCACACACCTATGGCGTCTCCAAACAAAACAAACGAGTTAGCCACAGAACCGCCCTGGCTCTACATGGCAAGACTGCTGCGCTGCGGCCCCAGCAGGCTTTAGTCAGCTGCCTCCACAAACACTCCATGGGGGTGAAGAGCTGAGCCAGGAAGGGACAGAACAAACAGGGAGTCGTAATCAAAACACCCCAAAATTACCTTACAGCAATATAATGGACTGACTTTACCATTGTGCAATGACAGTTAGCAGTTTTGTCTCTGGCTTCCCCATTTCTTACTTGCTTGTTTGATTATTTATAGACAGGGTCTTGCTAGGGCACTGCACTGGGCTTCTGAGCCTCCTAAGTCGGCCTCCTGATGGTCACCATTACAGTAAGCATCGCAATGCCTAGATTATGCCTTATATTTTTAACAAATAAAACACTGGACATGAACAGAGTTATGAGGGGACACAAATGACATTACACTAGTTTGGGAGGTCACCCTTAACAAGCAAACCTAGAACCAGGAGCCGGGCACTAGTTTGCATTTCTGACTTGAGATGTCTTCTACTTACAAATAGCAAAACATCACATAAAACCTACATTAAGAAATGAAAACATACAAAAATATACATACGAGTAAGAGTACACGTTTACACACACTTTCCGATAGTCGTTTTGAGAAAACCATTTTCTCATGACTGGTGTTATGCAAATGAAGTTTTTATTCTAAAAATAAAAACTCTTGATTCTCAGCTACACTAACCTTGGTTCGTTTCTCGGCCTCCAATAATTTGGCATTTGCTGCTTCTTCCTTCTTTTTCTTTTTAGCCTGTGCATGCAAAACAGGTCCCAGGTCATGCAACAGCACCGCTAAGACACGCCTCACCAGGTACAAAACGATCATGTAACTAACACATGTGCAGACAATCACAAACACCCCCACCTCACAGCACAGTCTCCGGTCTACAGGTTAACACCAAAATATGTATATATACACATATATAAGCACCCATAAGCATCACGAGACGACGAGTTCTCTTCTACAAACTGACAAACGTCTGACATAACATTAACTTGGCACCTAAGGAAACTGTCATTTGTTGCATATTGGAGGATTGTTTAAAAAATTACCTTCTGAAAAAATGGTACTAATGGGTAATAGAACCTCAAAAATGAATTAGTAACTCACTCAAAACACACATCTACTTTTTGAAATCTCCTTTCGTACTTGATATTTTAAATAAAGAAATCCATTATTTGGCCATAAACGTTAATTGAAATTCAGTACACTGGGTTTTTGATTCGGCACTTGTGTACCAGAAAGGGGCCTGTACCGACATCCGGCAGGCATCACGCTATCACCAACTGAAGCCACGAGCCGTCTTGGAGTTTCTATCCACTGCTACTCATCATTCATTTGTTTAAAAAACCAATGTTTTAAATTTGAGAGCTGTCAAATTAACCTAAGCTGCGTGAGGGAGTGTGTGTGTACTCCTAGGAGAGAGGAACTGTCCCACAGAAAGCTTAGTTAGGTCTGCAGACATCAGGCCATACAGTGGTCCATAAAGCAGCATTCGGGAACAGCTGAAGGTGAAAGATGTCAGACATTAAAATATAAAAGGGTTTATTCTCACACTATTTGAAGGAAATAATTTTGAGACCTATGTGGGTTTGAATACAGGACATGAAACGCAATCTGCCTTTTTCTGGTGGGGCAATGTTCCTAGCACTGATCACTGCCTCGGACTGTGACCCAGTCTGCGCTGTAGGGAACGGGCTGTTGAAAACTTGCAGACACTTGCTGGACAGGAGTGCTGTACATGCAACCCTACTCCTTCTCAACTTCTTCCCGCTGCTTTCTAGTCAGCTTGCAGGGGGACCCTGATAGTAATATCGTTCCTGCACTTTAAAGTATACTTTTATAAACATTTGTTTCTAAACAAAAGAAAATATCTCACTGTGGCCCCCAAGTGGTTTCTTTACCCTGAACACCACGAACTCCCTGGCCACTCAGGGAGTTTTTCTCCTTCCTTTTCTGTTTGTGAGTTTTATATTCTGGCATTCTAGCAGGGGGATTGATGAACTTACTGAAAAGCTTCAAGTCCACCCCAATCTACACCTTTCTGAAGAGACTTTACAGCGGTTGTATTCGTTTGAACTGATGGGAAACCTGTGCATTTTAAACCTTCTAGGACTTGGATTATCATCTTAATTACGTTAAATTAAGAGTTCTACCTCAAGAATCTGCTGAGCTCGGAGTTCTTTTTCCATTCTGATTTGCTGTATTCTCTTAATTTTTTCCTGTAAGAAAAATGATGAAAATTGGAGATAAAATAAATATTAAAGTAACACGTTTTAACTGAAGTCAGGTAACTTAAGACATGAATAAGAAATTAGCAAACACTAGTGAATCCAAGATTCAGTTATCTGTTAGGACAACTAATATTTGCATGTTGTAAATTCATAAGCCTAGAGATTCTCATAATTGTAAGCTATAAATGTTAGATGAATATAGAGAAGAGAAAACAAGGCTAATTAAACTTATATATCCAGATAGCACTTACAAATAATTGAAATTACAAACAAAACAGAAATATATAGAAAATAAAAAATGCATAAAGCCCTGATAAGTTACTACCACTTACTGAACTTGTATTTCTGTGAAATAATTCATATGCATGGCCAGCTTGTCAGTAATATAAAGAAGGCTTTAAAATGATAACTATGTATATGAGGCCATTATTAAAAATAATTTCCAATTCAGAAATTCATTTTACATGTTGACAAAGTGATATGAACAATGCTTTCAACTGTAAGAATAAACCCATCTATAAACGACATAACATGACTTTTAATAAATTAATACAAATTTATACTCCAAGAAATTACATACATGAGATAAACGCATGTACAGTACCTAAAATAGTCATTATACTTTATAATGACAGCCACTTAACTTTTGGTAATGATTAATATTTTTGACTTTAAAAACTACCTTCATAGTTGGATGTTAGTGGTGCAAGCCTTTAATCCCAGCACTGAAGGGGCAGAGGCAGGAGGATCTCTGTGAGTTTGTGTCCAGCCTGGTTTACACAGAGAAACTCACAAAAAAAAAAAAAAAAAATCACAAAAAAAAAAATTACCCTCATATGCTATAATGACAGAAATTTTATTTAAAAATGGTCTTTCTGGAAGTTTAAAATTTCCATGGATGGAAACACTAACAACAACAAAACCCCTGGCATTTCCTACTTCAAATTAGATTTGTTCTAGATATCCATATCGGATACATATACGGTATATCAAACATGGTTGTTTCTCCTTCAGTTTCCAGATGTACTGCCTGAAGCTGTGCTTTACTGGGAATTTTCTTCTCTCTCTCTCCCTATTATTGAACCCACACCTCTGTATATGGTGTATAATGAAATCATGAGATTTGCGGAATCAATGATCTAATTCAGAAGACTCATCACACTCAACGATTTTGCTGCAAATGATGCCTCTGCCCCTTGAGTGCTGGATTAAAAGGCTTGAACCACCAATACCCAGCTATGAGGGTAACTTTTAAAATAAAAAATATTAATCATTATCAAAAGTTAAATGGCCGTCATTTTAAAATATAATCACTATTTTAGGTACTGTACATGCGGTTATCTCATATATGTAATTTCTTGGAGTATAAATTTGTATTAATTTAATATAAAGTCATATTAAGTCATTTATAGATGGGTTTATTCTTTCTTGGTAATGGACTGCAGGATTGGTATTTGAATTTCCTATTAGGAGCTGACTTTTTTTTGTTTGCTTGTTTGTTTAATTTTGAGATAGGGTTTCTCTGAGTAGCCCTGTCTGTCCTAGAATTTACTCGGTAGACCAGGCTGCCCTTGAACTGTGTGCCTCTGCCTCCCGCAATGAGAGTGAAGGCATGCGCCACCCCCTCCAGCATGGAGGAACCATGCTTGGTGAACATTTTCTGCTCTGGTCAATCACAGACTTTCACAGGGTGTGCTCTTAAGTCAGAAAAGCACTGCCCCATTCTCTCATGTGCAAATATAGGCAGAGACTTTCAGACTAAAGTAATGGGGTTTAAGTATATTCAGTCTAAAGCTTTATCTTAACTGCCAAAAAATACCATATACAGTATAAATACTTACTTGCAAACAATATGACAGCATAAAGACTAACATCTATAAGTTTTATATACTTCTCATGTATTGAGATGGTTACTGTATATATAATATCTTCTTTATTATCAAAGAGTTTTAACCATTAAAACTATATTCTTGTTTTACATGTGAGGATATTGAGTTCTAACACAGCAAATACTTTAGTCTACAGAGTCATGTTCGACTCGCATTCCAGTGACTATGCACACCCTACTTCATGATGCTTCCACAATCTTGCAAACAATCGCTTTAAGGACTCTTGTGTTGGGGGACACAGAGCTGCTACAGTGGTCAGGTGCCTGAGCAGTCTCCAGTCTTGGCAGGATGGAGTGGGTGGCAGGTTTGCAAAATGTGATCCTCTGGACCACGTCAGTGCAACAATGACCTGACAGTAGCTGTGGCTGCCTGTAGTGTGCCTACACAAGACTGGTCAGCAATCAGTGAATCAGCTACTGCTGGCTTCTGGGAAAGAGCAGTTATTGTCATCAGCTGTGTAACCACTGAGGTTCCACAGCTACTTCCAAGCCATAGTCACACAGATCATCCCTGGTTAAACTCAGGAACTCAAAACAAAACAAAAGTACAGCAAAAACAAAAGATGAGAATGCAGGAAAATGTCTGATAAAGGACAGAGTTGAGGTGATAGTGAGTTTGCACGTATGAAACTGCAGACATTGGTTTCAATAAAAATTACATAGTAAAAAAAGATGGTGAGAAAAAATATTCTGAAGACATTTTTGCCAATCTTTGTGTCAAAAATATCCAAAGAATGAGCAGAACAAGATTCTATTTTATTCTAGATCAATGCAAACTTGCAACAATCGCTCGGGGCCTCATGGCACACATCTGCAATCCCAGCTACTCCGGTGACAGATGCAGGAGAATCACAAGTGACAGGGCTGCCTCTGCAACAGAGACCTAGACTCAAAACTGAGTTACAGCAAGAGGAAGGCCATTATTTAGAAAAATCTGAGTAGGTCAGTCTTATAAATGTCTAGAGAAATATGTAAGATTAATTCAATTGAATTAATGCTGCTGACAGCTTTGAGGCCTAACGCTGTTTTAATTAGCAGTGTAGAATGTAAAGACTTACACCCACTTGACTTTAAGATCTCAAAGCTGAATTTAGAGTACTAAGATAATCTGATATATCTTTGGTCAACATAAAATCAAAGAAGCTACAGAAAGTGTAACAAAATGGCAATATTCTGCTTAAAAATGAACTATAAGCATACATACTATTGAATAAAGATTTGTAATACTTTAAATTAATAAATGCATTACTCAGCTTACTGATTTTAAGTCAACCTCACAACATCTAGTAGTCACAATAAACAAAGGAAGAAATTTAAGTTTATAATGCGTGATTTTAAATTATGGTAAAATGCCTTTTAATTATGGTATTTTAAATGCATTATTTCAAGAACGTAGCTTTTATTTGGAAGGCCTGGTGCACTCCACTGTCCCATTTACTCACCAGCCACCCTTACCTCCTTTACAATAAAGGGAATGGAGACATGAGGGACTGAAAGATTCCAGCAAGGTCACAAATCATTAAGCAGCGGAGTCCCACATTTAACCCTAGGCTGCCTGATTAGAAACTCTAACTTCTGAATTCCAACTCTAGAGGAGTTCACTCGGGTCACATTTCTTTAGTTAATTCTGGAGGAAACATGGGAGACAAGGACAGCGACTCCAAGCATGCAATTTGGTTAGGAGCTTCAGATAGAGTAACACAAGGGGTTCCACTTAAGACTGACTCCTTACTCTCTCACAATCTGTAAGAACACGCTTTCTCCCTGTTTCCCCTGCTTTAGTGATGCACGAGCTCGTGGGGATGGGAGATAGCTCTCACACCTTGTCACTCAATATTCCGCCAAGTTTTAAAATTACTTAATTTTACCAAAATTAATTTTGGAAAGTAGAAAGGAGGGGATCACATATATACAAGAGAGTATTCTAGGTAATACTCTCCGAGAACACTCAGAAGTAATGAGGGAACATTCTCTTCTGGACACATAGATTTAGTTTTTTACTATAGTACTATTAAGTACTATTGACTTAATTTTAATTAATTAATTACATGTATTGTGTGGCCATTGTTGTAGGTGCACCTTCCACTATGTGGCTTCCAAGGATTGAAATCAGGTCAACCTTGTGCAGCAAGCACTTTTATCTGCCGAGCCATCTTGTGGGTGCAAATACTGTGCATGCTTTAAACAACCAAATGTCCTTATTAAAACTTGGATGTCCAAGAATTATTGCCAGAGCAACAGGGGACTGCATGAAAATAGCTTCTTTTGGAAATCAAAGGAACTCAGTAATAGGGCTGCCTACAAGACCATACCAGTGACGTCCAAGAATGGGTATGGGAAGAGCTAACAAGACCTTTCTTTTAGTTAAGAGCTATGAGCCAGTGGTTTGGAAGGAGGGAAAGTCAGTTTTTTTTTCCAGGGCAAAGCTCCCTGCTATATGACCCAGGCCCCAAAAGTTAGTGCTACACCCATGCACATATGAACAACACTAGTCAGACTCAGAAGGGTGGATATCATACGTGTGTGTGTGTGTGTGTGTGTGTGTATGATAATATATATACCACGGAAGACAGGGGAGGAATTGGAGGGAGGAAGGAGGGATGGGAATAATGTAAATGTAATGCACTGGTATATAAAATTCTAAAATACAATTAAAATGTAAACATAAGACCAAGAGGGCTAAGATGGCTCAGTTAGTAGTGTCTACCTTGCAAGCATGAGAACATAAACTTCAATCCCCAAACTCACATTTAAAAAAGACCTGGAGAGATGGCTTAGTGGTTAAAACACTGGTGGCTTTTGCAGAAGGTTAGGTTCCAGGACCCACTGGTGGCTCATAACCATCTGTAAAGCCAGTTCCAACGGCCTCTTCTGCTGTGTGTGCAACAGGCACACTCAGTACAGATTTACACATGCAGGCAAACACTCATGCCCATGTAAGTAAATCTTTAGAAAAAAATTTGAAGTAACAGAAGATGTCACTGTCTAAACAGACAGACACGCCCAACAGCAACTACACAGGAGATCCCAGTGGGACCCACACGCATGCGAACACGAAGACCCGCACGGAAGGCCTGTTTAGGGGCCCGCCCCAGCGCAGCGCTGCGCAGCGCAGGTCGTACCTGCTGCTTCAGCATCTTCATTTGTTCTTTCTGCTTCCGCTTCTCTTCAGCAGCCATTATTGCTGTTGAGAGGAACCAAAGCGCGTGTGTCATCAGGGAACACAGGAGGAAGGGTGGCCTCTGAGGAACCCCTCCTCCCACCTTTCAAATCCACGACTTAAGTCTCCCACCTTGTTGTTTTTTAGCTTCTTTGGCAACCCGTGCCTGTTCCTGCTTTTGAAGTTTTCTCAGAAGTTTTATTTGTGCTGCTTGTCTGGCTATTTCTGGAAGAAAAAAAAAAGCAAAACCAAAATTCGAAGGGTATTCCTGACAACTTCAGCTGTCTGCTAATGATCCGAGCGCAACTGTGGACTGTGGTTGCGCCTCCATGAAGGGGCAGTTCTTAACGCGGGGCAGGTAATTTACTAGGTAGGGGATGGCGTGGTAGAAAAGGGCGTACTCATTCCGCTCCTAGAAAGACCCAGCTTCCAGGGGAAGTGGACACAGCAGAGTCTAATTTTATGGAGCAAACTCTAGGTGCTATTGGAAGATAAAACAACAGAGGATACTAAAATACACTTCGAGTTCCCAATAAGGTTCAGCATTTGGAAAGCATAGGCATTCAAACTTTCCGAGTCATACAAAAGAGCTGCTGTAGTGTAAATACCTTAGAAATAAACATCTCTAAACTGACACATAGAGAAAGAGACCTTGGATAGCAAAACGCAGGAAGAGTGTCATAAAAATGCAAGACAAATATATTTCAATATTTAATTTTTAATGGAATGGCTTTTTTTTTTTCTGAATTGTAGATAAAGACTCAACTTGGTCTTAAGTTGAAAAGCACATGTAATCAGAAAGCAGTTTCCTGGAACTGGGGAGGCAGCTCATGGTTAAGAACACTGTCTACTCTTTCGGCGGAGGACCCATACCACAGTTCACAACTATCCAACTTCAGTTCCAAGGAATCTGACACCCTCACACCGGCATACACACAGGCAAAAACCAATGCTCATAAAATAAAAATGAATAAATTATTCTTAAAAAGTTTCCCAATAAAGCTCCATAGGTTGAAGCTTGCGCTCCATAAACTCTGAAACTTTCATAATAAATCCAATAATTTTACTCAATGAATACATGCAACACTGTGACAGCCAGTGACAGAAGCCACTCTCAGCTGCACATGGCTGCTAAGGTGTGGTCCGTCAACAAGCAGTGCATGCGCCCAAAGCTACTATCATCCAAAGTGTAGATCTAAGTCTGCACCTCAGTTTACAACACTTGGAAATACAGTGAAAGCTTGCATTTCCCACATTCTCAACTAATCTGTGACTTTAATCAAATTTTTCCAGATACTTTAATCCAAGTAGGATAGTAATATGTAACAGAAACTTCTAGAATTCTCTCAAATAACCCCTTTAAACTGTTTGAAATAGTGTAAAATTATTCACTGCTGCTTAAATTTCAACAAAAAGGAACACAAAACAATTCATATATTTGTAAATCTAAACAATGTTCTTTACCTTTTTATTACAGTGCACAAGTGTTTGACGTATGTATGCGGGCAGGCAATGGCAGGCATGCACAAGTCAGAGGACAACTTGGGGACACGCATTTCACTCCTTCTACCTTGACATGGGGATCCCAGGACAGAACTCAGACCACAAGGCTGTACAGGAAGTAGCTTACCCACTGCATGATCTTGCTAGCCCAAAGGTAGCGACTGTTTATTGTTGAATGCTTGTGGCAGGAGATGCTCAGAGGATCAGGACTGCTATCACCAAGCCTGACAACCTGAGTTTGATCCTGTGAACCCACACGGAAAGGAGAGAACCTATTCCTGACATCTGTCCTGTGACCTTCACAATGTGTGGGGACACATGTGTTCCCATTCCTCTCCCCTTATACATACATGCTTACAAAAGAAAGTATTGCATGCATGATTGTTTTCATGTAAAGAACACACATGCACACACACACACACACACACACACAGAGGCAGAAGTGAAGCCCATTAACAAGAGGAAAGTAAGTCATGGAATAAAATCAATTTGAAATCTAGGAGAATAAAATACAATTAAGTTCTTTGTTACAATACACCTGATTTTTTCAAATTTAAATGTTCTATCTTTGAGTGTACATGAGGATACATTTATTAGAAATGAAAACATAAGAAAGTTAACATTTTGTCTAGCAATTAACTCCAGGCACTCATTTTTGAAATATAATAAGGCTAGCATTACACAGGCTTCATAAGAGCGATGGCTTAGTGATAGTGACATTAAAACTCAGGACCGGCAATTGGCTGAGTGTGTGAAGGCACATCCTACCCAGAATGACGATCTGGGTTTGATCCACAAGGTCTAGTTGGAAGGAGAAAACTGACTCAAGCAAATTGTCCTCTGATTCACACATGTGCTGTTGTATATACACAGTCAAACATGTATATACACACATGTATGCACATACACAGAGAGAAATCATAACTGAAAATACAGTTTTTAAAATTTTAGTTTTTAACTCATGCTTGTCTTTTAATATACTACTGCCTTTCTTTTACTAGGAAGATGAATGTCTTAAGATAAAATAACATTAAAAAATGGACTGTGTTAAAGCAGAGAAAGAATAAAGCTTTGCTACCTGAGATGCTAGCCAGTAGTTAACTATTAGGTGAACGCTATTAGGTGAGCATGAATCGGAAGAACCTTTTAGAAACACTGAAGGCTAAATGCTGATGTTTGCACACATTTCTAGAAAGATGGTGAATGAGAGTGAAAGCTTTCTTTTAAAGTAAATTGTTTTGTGAGCCTTTTCTGTGGGTTATGAGATGTTTACAATGAACAGAAATACATCTTATGTATTTTTCTAGATTTTGTTTTTATAGACATAAACAATTCTTGTAATGACATAAAATTCTGATAGACATTTAAATAATTTTAACTATTAAAAATTTAAGCCATAATTTTTCTGTACATGTATATATTTACATGTTCAAGACACTTACACAAGAGGAAAAGCTTAGGACAGCCCAAAGAGACTTCACCTTTATACAAAATAACTCAGACCCCATAGCGGCAAGCCCAGCTTGGGCTTCCTGTCCACAGGAACAGCTCTGGGGTAATGTAAGTATAATACTGAATAAGAAGTACATTCCAATCACCTTGGGAAAATTTAAGTTAGTATATACAGTCTCTGGGATGCTTATCAGACATTCTAAACTACAGTGACCATTTGAGCATTCTAGAAATGCATGCCCAGACTTTATCTGGGGTTAGTTATCAGTAACCAGAGTTCTCTGACTCAAAATTTACTGCAGAAATCCATGTATTTTTTTTTTATGTATTCTAATGTACACTTCAAGGAGTTGGGAGCTGTTAAAAGGATTATTGCAGAAGGAAGGCTACACAAATTTTGGGTATGTGCCAAGCAACTGTGGGTTGATTCCTTTCTGTCCAACTCTTAACAGCATAACAGCATGCTTTGCGACTGCAGTGCATCAGAGAGGATGAATCAGTAAGTAAAGCTCTCGAGGTACCAGTATTCAAACCTCCACGTACTAGTGGGGCTCCCCGTTTCCTTTGAGAGCAGTTGGCGACCACTCCCAAGTCAGAATACCGGAAGGATGAGTATTGGGTTTTCATTAGTGACAGGCAGCGGGTGCTTCCTACCTTGAGCCTGCAGTTTCCTTAGTAGTTTTGCATCTGTGTTATCTAGGAATTCGGCACTGCCAACATTGGGAGGGCGACCCTTCCGGCGTTTCATCCTGGATTCCTCTCTTGCTCTTGGTCTATCTGGATTGGGTGGTCTTCCTCTTCGGCCGTCCATTGCCCTGATACGAGGAATGACATCCTCTTCTTTCAAAAGACACCACTGCATTCCCTTTTGTGGAATAAATTTCAGAAGTGAATATTAAAAATGAAACAAAAATGAGGATCAACATACTAGAACATTCTAGTTAAAATCAGTTATTTTTTAATTTATAGGCTGATATAAAATTTAACTTTTAAAAACTAAATTTAGATTAGCAATTTTTCATATCTACAATACTTTAATACTCTTACTTAAATTATGTACACCTTAATACTGATTTGTATCTATATTTATAAGCATACAGAGATATAACATAGCCATCAATTCTGAATATAATTACACCATTGGTAGATATTTGAAAGTATCAGTTATGTGATGACTTCCCTGTGAATTGTCCTTGAGAGTTAATCTCTCCTACATAAATATTATAGTTAATACATGAGAGAGAAAGTTAAAATTCTAGTCTATTACAATTGCTAATGAAGTAACATTTGCCATGGAATGGTTGCCTTGCATCAAAAAGAGACAACAAGCAGGCCAGCACCAGGCTCCTGAGGGGAGGTTCATGTCACCTGTGATCTTGTTCTATCCCCAGGCAAACTTTCATTTGATCAAGACTCTATATTTAGTCACTGTAACTTTAAACGCAAGACTGGATGAGAAGCATCTCTTCAAAATACCCGGGAAACCCAGTCTGTAGGGAATCAACAAGTAATTTGGCCTCTTCAACAAATTAATTAGGACAAGTTTAACAAACAATATAGGAAAATTAAGTAGACTTTAAAAGGTGTATTAATTTATCAGCTTCAAATGGCAATCGATTCTAACAGATGAACTACTGAGACTGTAAAAACTGAAACTTGTAAGTCACACTGATGTCTGAAAGCACCAAAACCACCCAACTACCTCAGTACAACGGCCGGATGTGTGGATTACAAATGTACTGGGGAAAGAGTAGAGAAGAGATACGAATTCACAGTACAAGTCCTGTCTGTTCCAGGCACTCTGGGGGCACTGTAGACCTTGATCGTCACCACATTTCTAACTCATGGCCGTGTTTACTGCTCTTCCATTATAGCTAACAGAATTCAAGCCAGTGAGGTTAGAGGTACAGAGAAAGCACGGAAAAACTGTGATTCAATCTAAAAACAACCCCCAAATTATCACGTGTGACATGACATGCTTTACATCTGATCTACAAGGACATTCTTCTATCTTTTGATAGGTGAGTATAAATTATATAGGTTGATGGATGACTGATCATAACATTTAGGACTATATCAAGCCAAACTTGGGACGAAAAATCTAGTGTACATATTCCATACATGCTTGCTAAAAACAGTATTGAATACTAGCTCTTTCTTCAGTGATTTGAATGTTAAAAACTTTCCCCCTAAAGATTAAAATATAAAGTCGACAGAACCAGCAATTCTATTGACTGCATTTCAGGCCACATACGACATCAGAAGAAGCACGGTGAGGTTAGAGTGGGCTGTGCTCACCATCACGGGACGTTTATTATTAGGTTAGGTTTTCACTGTGCGGTTACGATTTTAGGCACCCCAGCAGTACATAACACACAGATCACAAAATAAGTACAAGTGACATTTGTGACTGCATCACAAGGAAGCATATTAAGGAGTCTGTAAACATTGTACATTCTGTTTTATTAATAGGAAATTTTTATATGATTACCTTTTCTTATTCAAATGTAATTTTTAAGTAATAACTTTTAAAGCTACTCAGGAAAATCTGCTTGAGTCATAAAAGAGAGTATGCTGGTGTCTAAACCTGTGGCTTACATTTGTGCCTATGGAGTTCAGAAAGCAAATACTTTTTAAGGAGACTGCATACACCGGGTTAGATACATCACCACCCAACTCTTGTGTTTCAGAAAACAAGAGAAGAACCATTAGGAGAGCTCAAGCTTCTATCACAACTTTAATTCCCTGAAGAGCCAAATAGCTGTGGGTAAGAACGTAACTTATAGCTTGGCTCCGGGTACCCACTTCTATAGGAAAATCAAACTGTACACTAGCTCTTGTGAGTCAGATGTTACAGTTAAAAAGGTTAGCTTACGTGACAGGTTGGCTTTGGTTAACCAGCATTAGCAGAAAATGTTCTTTTTTTTTTTTTTTGTCCCCCATTAATTTTTAAGGTTTAAGAAAAAATGCAAAAATGCTTCCTAGAAATAATCTTTCGTGATTAAGATTTAAGATACTTATAAAAAGAGATGATATCATGGAGACGGCCAAAGACTACATTTATTATTTTACAATCTCTTTTCTGAGCGTTATCAACTTGTATTCCTTTCCATTTCACTTAAGAAGACTGAACAAAATGAATAACATATAAAGGAAATGCACATAAGTGACACTATTCTGTCCAACGACAAAAGAGGATTCTTTTTAGAGGAAGATTCTCTACGCATGTGTGTTGCACTGCCAAACACCCAGAATCCCCTCCAGAATCCCCTCCCTGAAAGGAAAGGCACAGCATCTGGAAGCTTTAAAAATGTATTACTTGTTACATGTGTGTGTGTTGAGTGTCACACCAGCTCACTCTGTCAACCATGACCAGGGATCCTTAGTTCCCTTCCCCACTAAGTCATCTTTCCAGTCCAAAAAACAACACTAAAAATCTTTTCCTATGTGTACATACGTGTGTTTCGTCTGATGCATGGGCACCACGTACGGTACCCACAGACTCCACAAGAGATTATTGGGTGCCTGGGAGCTGGAGTGACAAAATGGTTGTAGCCACCATTTGGGTGCTGGGAATCAGACCCTGGAACTCTGAAAGAGTAGCTAATGATCCTGCCTTGAAACCACCTGTCCAGCCCCAGATCAGCAGCACTTTAAAAATGTCCCCGAGGCTCAGGCTCCTCTAGTGTGGGTGATTCAGGACCACATCACTTGGGTGACGTTAACTCCAGTACCACTAAGACTCTAGTGTGGAGCTAAAGTTCCATCCATTCCTCCACAAGCTGATCTTCCAAGCTAACACTTGAAATGCTGGTACTTTTTAACTGAATGAGGGACACTCCCCCCCCCCCCCGAGGATCTTGCTTGCTTAGCTTGGAAATTACTTTGTAGAACATGCTGGCCTCAAACTCAACCATCTGTCTCCTGGGGTAAAGGTCCGCGCTGCCACACCACACCTGGCATGCCTGGGGTCTTCATTATCTTACATCCTTGTCTCTTAGAAGGAAAAATAACTGCGGTCTATGGTTGAAATCTAGATTAAAGCACTTGTGACAATTTTAGAACTCTTAGTCATTTACCGAATAGATTATTTCAGACTTATCCTTAATTTTTAGTAAATTTAACAACAGCTTAAAAATAACTTAAAAACAAAGCCAAGGCTTCCCTCTGAAAGCACATTTTCAGAATCTCTCCCTCTCTTAACAGCTTACATGAAACATTCAGAACGTCATACCTAAAGGACGAGGACTTTTTCTACTTATTTTGTTTATGGATGTTTGCCAGTCCCTGTGTAAGTGCACTGCACACATGCCTAGCGCTCACAGAGGCAGAAGAAGGGGCAGGAGCCCCTGGAACTTGAGTCATCTGTGGTTGTGAGCTGCCATGTGGGGGCTGGGAACTGAGCCCAGGCCCTGCGCAAGGGCAGCCAGTGCTCTGAACGGTTGAGCCATCCGTCCAATCCAGAAGAGGCGGGATGTCAAAGGCCTGGTATACGGACCTCCATTTCAGGTGAGGAACTAAATCCGCACTCGTGCTTCACCGTGACATGAGATGCTGAGCTGCATGGTTACACTTCTAAGAAAAGTCACAGGGTGTGGGTAAAGCATGTATCCTAAAATTAATCTGAAGAAAAGTGGGATTCTGTTGGGGTTTCCTATGCCTGGTGCCTCTGTTCTACTGCTTTCTACTCCCCAAGCAACACTGAGCTCGGTGTAGTTCACATGACGGGCACTGGGAAGTCCTGGTCTCTCCTAGTTACACAGCACATTAGTGCTACACACTCTTCTGAGTAGCATTTAAGAGCTATAAAAGACCAAGACTAGCCTACTCTGAGAGAAGAGGGTTGCCCCCCATTAAACAGAGTGGAGAAAGACACAGTGTTGATTATGCTACCCCAATTATTACATCCATGATCACTGAGACCACAACTTTAGAGGGCTGAGTGATTTCTGTGTGTAGTCCAGAAAAGAAAGGAAGTGAAAAGAAGTGACTTTAAGGTGACTCTGAATGGCTTCCATAGTCCCACACTCGGGCTTAGCCGCTACAATCCTACCTGGCAAATCACTGGCATAAACCTCCAGACTCCCGCCCTGTCCGCGGTGATGGGTCATGATCCCAGAGTCCATATGTGCTCAGGTTAGGTTGGACAGGGGTGGCAGTTAACAGCAGAGCTGGATTAGAACTCTGGTTGTTGACGCCCAGTCTTTAGTTCTTCACTTAATTTAAAATAATTACCATCACTATATAGAGTGCCTAAGATAAAGTGTTCCCACTTTTTCACTTTTCACCAGAAAAGCCCTTTCGCTGTAGCTGGGCCCGGCAGACTGGTATGTGATCCATCAGGTGACGATGTACTTCTTTAGAACTTGTACTTTAATGGATTTTAATGGTTTCTCCATGGAAATTAGCTTTTTCTTCAAATTTATACTCTCAACATCTTTTCTACAGCAACAGGCATGTTCACAATCTCCTTTGTGGAAAAAAGTGTCTTTGGGGAAATCTGGGGACATTATTTGTCAAAAATATTTATAAAGTGATTTTAAAAATGGCCAGTCTCTGAAAGAAACACATTTTACTTTTCTTATGGCATTACGCCATTAAATAGAATCCTTCAAAAATAACTCTCCAAACGTTTCTGAATCATGACTACTCACTTCTCCGTACATCTTTCCTCCCCACCCCACCCTCACCTTCCAAGGAGCTCTTTACTGTTTGTTTGTTTCTTTTACTGATTTAGAGTAGACATTCAATGTCCCAACAACTCTGAACTTACTCAGTGAATAATATGGAATCATTTTTAAAAGTTATTCTTAGCTATTACAGTTCATACACATACTTATCAGAGTGCATCACCAGACATTTCAATACAATCCTTGTCAACATGTGTGAAGCCTCGCTGTGAGGGCCTCCTGTATTCCCAGAGGTAAATGCAGATAAAAGAAAGAACTCCCAAACTTACCAAAACCAAGCCAGCACAAACATTTCTATTACTTTGGTAACCAAAACCAGTGAAATAAAATAAAACTGATGACAAACGTAAGGATCGACACGTTTTTATGATGCAACGGAACAGAACTCTGTAAAGACAGATCTACTGGCATCCTTTCCAGGCCGGCATGGAGGCCAGCCTGACAGAGCGTGAGCACGGGCAGCCGGCTGACCACAGAGCCTGGCCTTCAGAGCATTTCTGCTTGTTAGAGGACGCCAAGTAGCCCTAAAAGGTGGAATTTTATGGAAACTGATAAAGAGTATTTGAACTCTGGCTAGCACAAGGCTAACCATTTGCTGACCCTATTGAGCTTTCACTGTATCTGTGGACGTAGACAAAACACTTGATGAGTAAAAGTTTGTTTGGTCTCATTCCTTTTATAGCTGACTATTCTTGAATTAAGGGCATCTGTTTTAGTTGTTTGAAAGATAACCATTATATTGTGGTTCTTCACTTAAATTTCGACATAGTTAAAATGGCTCTCACTGCTTATCTTGTAATATCTACAGTCACCATTTTCAACAAATGTTTGCTGTCAAATATGTATATAATTACTACCTTAAGCTCCTGATACTGAAGAAAAATGGTTAACTTTTACAAATTTATATTTTTATTCCTTCAAACATTACCTTCTAGCAGAAATTACCATGACCAATTAAAGCCATGATCAATCTGATATGTTTATATTTTCCTGTTTTGGATTTTGCTGTTATTATGGTTTAAGACACAGATCCAATATGCAGGCCAGGCGTGCCTCAAATCTGCAGCCTTTCCTCTTTTCTCACTGACTGTGGGAACTGTAGGGACACAACTGTATCATGGGTTCCTTTTGGTATATGCAGTTTTGCTTTTAATATAAGGTTAGCTATCAAACTTCTATACAATTTATATAAAGTTACAAATACACACACATACAACTGTTATTGTGTAATGAGTGCATTTGTGCCAAACAATATCCTTCAAAACGTTAGCTACTCAAATTCACTTCCTGCTTTGTGCTCTGGACGCTGCTGACTGGACAAGTTCAGGAGGCCTGGGACTGTGGTGGTGCTGGTCTGGGTTGGCTGCAAACCTTTCTCACAAAGGCAATTGATGATGTATCTCAGCCCATCCTAGCGCTATGTATGCCACGATGCCTGCAACTGACCAAAGGTCCAAACGTGACCACCATGGCCAAGAGAAAAATCACCAAGACGTTAAAGATCAAGTCCTTTGTGAATGTTTACAGCCACAGGAACATCCTGCCTACGAGTTATTCAGTAGGTAGCCCCTGGGACACAACTGTGGTCAACAGGAATGTGTATAGAGACCCAGTTCTGAAAGGCAAGGCCAGGGGCAGCCCAAGGGTCTGAGAAGTGGTTTAAAAGAGCTTTGGGCTTACATCTCACTTTTCATCACTAAAAGAAAAAAATTGTTGACACCAGGTACTCTAACAAAATGATAATATCTATTGATTTTTATAGAAAATTCTTATATAATTATATAAATTTCCAATTAGTCCAATGCTTAAACATGTACATAATAACAATATAAAATATATATGGCTTTGCACCTCTAAGAATTTTGAAAACATGTACATTTTTAATTTGTTAAGGAAAACATTTTATTGGATGGTCTCTCAAAGGACCTGAAAGATAAATTTCACTTACTCATCTTTTTCTGAACTAAAAAGTGATCTCAGAATGTGTGCTGTCTTCCCTGTGCACTCTCTGAGGTTGTTGGCTGCACATGGTACAGCTTCAGTAACTCATCTAAGTTCTTAACTGGAATTGATTTCAACAAGACACTCTGCATTTGAAAGAACACTGATTGTGTTTAATAAAAAGTGAATGAATATCAAAGAACATTCTGCTCTGTGTAATGAGGCTTTATAGATTTAGTCTAATTATTATTGATACAATAACAAAAATCCTTCATGTATTGAATAGCAATTATCTTTCCTCTCAGAACAAAGAGCTATAAAAAAAAACCATAAAGATGATTCTGTTATAAATAAAACCAGTAAAGATCTGAAACATGAACCAAAGATCAAAAATAAGAATTTCTAAATGTTCTTGCCTTCCAAAATGTTTAACCAATTAAATTAGTATGTAGTATTAAAAATACTGTGGCTCATTAAGTTCTAAAAAAATGTGGTGACAAACTAGGTTGAAATGAAAAATTAAACTTTAAATAATAACTCAAAATAAGGAACCCTAAAAATACATTTATATGCAGAAATTAAAAAAAAAAATCAAGATTTTTTTTGGTCTTATAAAACTAGCACTAGGGAGACCATAAAGCTGCATGTGGCTCTCAGGACAGTGGGAAAAGGGTTCTGTACTTATGCAAGGAGCACCTTTCCAGAATCTTCAGCTCCTGCTTGCTTGCTCACTGGTTCACTCGCCCCTTAGCTGACTCACACACAGCCTTACACACTCGCCCATCCCTGCCATACTGAGGCTATGTGACCTCGGCGGGATTTGCTTAATCTCAGCAATCTAATGCCCTCCACTAAAGCCTAGGACAAGACAGAAATGCCTCCCTTTAAACAGAGAAAACAGTAGGTCCTGAAAAAGAAACAAAACAGTTCCAGGACAGCTACGACTAGGGAGAGAAATCCTGTCTCAAAAATCCAAAACAAAAGGAAGCAAAACAAAAAAACAAAAACAAACAAACAAACAAAAAACAAAACAAAACAAAAAAAAAAGGAAAAGGAAAGAATGTCTGTCTGCACCTTGAAACTGGTCCAAAGAGAAGAGCCTCAATCAAGAAGTGTCTTTGTTACTTTGCTGAGCATGTGAATCTAACTGAAACATGTTCTTGCATATTATCTCATGTTAACTTTGCCATAATCTCATGAGGCATAAATATTATTATTGTCTGTATATGATAAATAAAGTAACAGAATAATCAGAGACTCTTTCGATGGGGCTCATAAATGGTAGCAAAAAGTTAATAACATTTACAGGTAAATGTAAGTAAAGGGCAGAGGGACGGTCTCCCAGGAGAGGTCACAGAGATGGGGAGGCTTTCTCGGAAGTTGATTGTGGGAGTGAGTATAAGGTTGTACATTTAATTCACAAGTTCAGTGGGAACTGTGGTGATGTATTCAGAAATGTGCATAATGAACTGTAAATTCCTATAAAACATTAGAATTTCTACTCACCAAATACTAAGGATCTCAATTTACCAAATTTAAAAAACAATGTTAACAGTGGATCATACAACGTAGTGTGATCAAATGGACCAGCTCCTGTCCACACACCATGTGCTTTCAAAACTCTCCTTACAGCATCTCAGGAATTGCCTATTCAGACTGGTTTTCCTAAAACTGTTTAACTTTATTAGGGTAAAACTTCCCACTAACACTACAGATTTCTTATATAAAGCACAAAATTGTTGGTGTAATTAATAAGCAGAAAAGTTTATTTAAATATGGAAAACATCGACTACATCAAAGCTTTCTGCTGCTCAAACAGTGGACCAAGATCCTGGAGAATGACCATCAGAACGTTCTATGTCTAACTGAACCAGTGAGCTAAGAAAGGTCATCTCTAGAGTAGTGAGAGCTACTTCATTTAGGTTAAAGTACTACTTCCGGTTCAAAGACTTCTTTGAAAGGCGGATCCTATGGCCCATTGAAAACCTCCCCTAGTTTTATACTGAAGCGAAACTTGCACTTTGTCATATCCATTACTCTATCCATTGCCACTGAGATACTGGAAAAAAAAAATCACATTTTTTCCGCCTCAGGTCTTAATAATTACAAGCCAGCTTTGATGTGCAGCTAGATTTCAAGACATTAATGTTTTGCAAATTCCATGAAGAGGCTATACTTGGGAGGCAATTTAGGTTAAACACATTAGACCCATACAAGAGACCACTTTGTACCAAGGAGCTCCATCTGACAAAGAAGTGCATTTCCCCTCTGCACTAGCATGCTTAATCAAAACCAAACACAGGAAGGCAGACGGTGCCCACCTTTATCATGTCAGGGTACTGCCTGAGCTTCTTTCCACAGGGAGCATAATACGCGACTTCTCCTGGAAGGCGCCCACCGAAGTTCCTCACCCTGGTCTCTCTCTGCCAGCTATAGATTTAAAACAGTAAGCATTATAAGATACTAAATTTAAAGATACTTATTTTAAAAAGTTGAAAAAAGTACATGTTATTCAGAAAACATTAAAAAAAAAAGAAAACAAAAGTAAACTCACATTGATATAACCCAAATACATTCATTATTTAAATGAATTACATTTTCTAAGCTAACTAATTATAGACTTGGAAACATTTAACTGTCAAGTATTACAGAAATCACAGCTGGGAGGAGACATTCGAGTAGTGTGAAAACGCACATCAATTGTATAAGAGTCGAAAGCTCCAAGTGTGGGGAGCACAGACGTGCCTCTCTATGTAGACGCTATCTGAAGGGTCACTCACGCCTCTCTATGTAGACACTATCTGAAGGGTCACTCATGCCTCTCTATGTAGACGCTATCTGAACGGTCACTCATGCCTCTCTATGAAGACACTATCTGAACAGTCACTCATGCCTCTCTATGAAGACGCTATCTGAACGGTCACTCACACTCATGCCTCTCTATGTAGACGCTATCTGAACGGTCACTCGTGCCTCTCTATGAAGACGCTATCTGAAGGGTCACTCGTGCCTCTCTATGAAGACACTATCTGAACGGTCACTCATGCCTCTCTATGAAGACGCTATCTGAAGGGTCACTCGTGCCTCTCTATGAAGACGCTATCTGAACGGTCACTCACACTCATGCCTCTCTATGAAGACACTATCTGAACGGTCACTCACACTCATGCCTCTCTATGAAGACGCTATCTGAACGGTCACTCATGCCTCTCTATGAAGACGCTATCTGAACGGTCACTCACACTCATGCCTCTCTATGAAGACACTATCTGAACGGTCATGCCTCTATGAAGACATCTGAATGGTCATGCCTCTCTATGAAGAATCTGAACGGGTCACTATCTGAACTGAATGGTCACTCACACTCATGCCTCTCTATGAAGACGCTATCTGAACGGTCACTCATGCATCTGTATGTAGACGCTACCTTAACGGTCACGCTCACTCATGCCTCTCTATGAAGACGCTATCTGAACGGTCACTCACACTCATGCCTCTCTATGTAGACACTATCTGAACGGTCACTCACACTCATGCCTCTCTATGAAGACGCTATCTGAACGGTCACTCATGCCTCTCTATGAAGACGCTATCTGAACGGTCACTCATCTATGAAGACGCTATCTGAATGGTCACTCACACTCATGCCTCTCTATGAAGATGCTATCTGAACGGTCACTCACACTCATGCCTCTCTATGAAGACGCTATCTGAACGGTCACTCACACTCATGCCTCTCTATGAAGACGCTATCTGAATGGTCACTCACACTCATGCCTCTCTATGAAGAGGCTATCTGAACGGTCACTCACACTCATGCCTCTCTATGAAGAGGCTATCTGAACGGTCACTCACACTCATGCCTCTCTATGAAGACGCTATCTGAACGGTCACTCACACTCATGCCTCTCTATGAAGACACTATCTGAAGGGTCACTCATGCCTCTCTATGAAGACGCTATCTGAATGGTCACTCACACTCATGCCTCTCTATGAAGACGCTATCTGAACGGTCACTCACACTCATGCCTCTCTATGAAGACACTATCTGAATGGTCACTCGTGCCTCTCTATGAAGATGCTATCTGAACGGTCACTCGTAACTAGAACCCGTTCAACCCATCTCCCCTTGACTACTTCTGCTTTTATGACAACTTTCCCTGTCCTTTATTTGTGTTGGTAGCTACTGACACTACTGTTCCTGCTCTTTGACATGTGACTGGCTGCTGAGCCCTTCTGAGCTCTGCATCAACTTCATCGCCTTCATATTACATTTACTTTCCCTTTTCTTGGAAGTCAACATTTTGCCCCCTGTTATATATAGCTCTTCTTCTCTAAGCAATAACTATGTGCGAGGTGAAAACAGAACATCAATCAAGTCTGCGGACCGGACCGTGGGACTAGGGAAAGCGCATGCTGCCTACCCGTAGTCCAGAGGAATGCGCAGCTCGTGGTCATCGGCCACTCTTCTTCGTTTGGACGTACCTTTAAGAAAAGTCAACCAGAACATGAAATACTCAATGTACAAAAGACAGCTAGCTGTCTGATCGTTCAGAAATTGTTTTACAAATGTTTTAATGGTGAATTATTCGTGTATTTATGAAAATTGCATTATTTCTAGTTGTTTTCCTACTGAGCAGAGTAGTAGGATAAGTTTTTTCCCCTTCTGGCCTCTGACAGACACTGGGCTTTCTCTACAACAGTAACACAGCAGCTCCTCTCCTACTCACAGTTAGTAGGAAGCCGATAAGGAGGGAAAGGACAGCCGACAGTTTTCAAAAGCACACCCACTGTCTTACTTGGAAGTCTAGGAATTTTCAGATAGTTGCTACAAATTTTAAAGGTTGGCTCAAATATTTAAAGACAATTTAATTTCTATGTGTCTATATATCCATGACCCAAAACAGTACCAGGCCTTTAATCAATCAATTAATTAATTAATTAATTAAAACCGCAAAGGAGATGATCGTGGTTATATATGCATTTTAAAGGCAAAATATAGGTTTCACAAATACCAACATATATTAAATGAATAGGACATCATGCTTGTTTGTTGCAAATAAAAGCAAAAATTAGAAAGTGCCAATCAGAGAAAAGTAAGTAAAACAGTAGCAAAATACTTTACTACACAAAGCCATACTTTCTTAGTTATTTAACGGGAGTATAGAGTATCAATATTGGATTGTTAAATGCAGGAACTTTTTCATGAAAATGCCTACAAGTTTTAAATAAATCAAACATGTAAAACAATCGTAAGAATGCCATTCACTCAAAAAATGGATTCAGACTATAAGTGAGTGTGTAGGCATTTAATTGTCCAAGTAATTTCATATAAAGCACAGAAATTCAACTCTAAAATAAAGGATGAACATAGAAAAAGGATTAAAATCAAGAGGGCTCATTAATTATAATCATAAAATAGAAATTACAGGGGAAAATTAAAATATCAGGCAATGGATTAAATCTTTTAGAGTACATGTTTCTTGGCCAAATTAAAATCTAGACGTTGGTTAAGTGCACTGGCCGCTCTTCCAAAGGACCAGGGTTCAATTCTCAGCACCCACATGACAGCGTATAATTGTCTGTGACTCCAGTTCCAGGAGCAAAACACTAATGCACTTAAAAATAAGTAAAGTATTTGGGGGCTGGGGAGATGGCTCGGTGGTTAAAATCTACACACAGTATATGATTACAACGAGATTGTCTCCAGAAACCTGGGCGAAGAGCAATCCTCGCTGCAGTCTGACTCTCACGTTACATCATAAGAATAAACTGTAGGTACCAGAGTGTGGACTTGAAGTGAGTGTGGAAGAAGAAGTGCCGAGAAAAGCAGGAGGCTGGGACTCAGAGCACAGGGCAGCAGGAGCAGAGCCTGGGGGGCCGCCTATGTGGAGGTTGTGAGGTGCTGAGTGCGCTGTGAGACTGGAGGGAGGGCTTTTGGCAGAGGAGCTTGTCTGAGTCAGGTTCACGGCAGGTTTCGCGCCTTCAGTGTCACTATCTGATTCCTCCTGGTCTTTCTCATCGTCGTCTTCTGAGCCTTCTGATTCTGATTCTGAATTACTATCTGATTCTGGGAAGTAAAGAGCACTGGTGTATTACAACTAGGTCATAACCAATCACAGGCAGTTTGTACCTAGGGGCGTATTCCAGAGCCACTGTTTGTGACTGCAGATTCAAAGAAGCAATTTCCTAAGAAGAAGTGCAAATATTACAATTACTGTCTTATAAGCTATTTCAGTAAAGTGTATGTAAACTACAGTTCCTCAAATCTCTCTTCAGACATCAGTTTTAACATTTAAATCATGAAAAGTCCCCACATGGTACTATTGATGTTCGAGTTTTGCTTAAGGCTTTCAGAATCACTTTACACTCACTGGAGGAACCCTGAGTAAAGGGACACTGGTGGGTCCCGGGTTACAGAGTCTCCCTCTCAGCTCCTGCCCCAAAACTACCGTCAACTTTCCATCTGGGATTCTGCATTAAAAAATTTTTTCCTAAGGAGTGGTTTTGTTCTGTCTTTTGCTTTCTTAGCTGTAGTTTTTCAATTCAGGTAAAGACTTCATCAGGCTTTGAAAGATTCACAAACTGCTCACAGAAATAACTGTGGTAAGACAAGAGACAAGCTGAGGGAGGCAGGCAGGTCTGTCCTGGCTGTGAAGTCTGTGAAGTTAATACACATGTTAGTTAGCACATAGTCCTCTAGAGGAGACATACAAGACTGGATTAAACACTGGATGAACACAGGCCTATATAGTAAAGATGCCCAGACAGCACCCATGGGGCACTGTTTGGTCTGGCATTATTTCCCTCACTGGGGCCCAATAAAAGCTAGTTTTTAAAAAGTCCTGAATACAGAATTTCAGAATTTTACATCATTAGAATGTTAAATTGTATAATGACTATTTTTCTATTCACATTAGTTACTAAAAAAATTCTGGTAGACCAGTAACAAATCCACATACAAACATAAATACATAAAACATTTATATAATTTCTATATTAATATTTTAAGTTATCTTTCATTTTATGAGTTTAAAAACATTGTTTATAAAACAAAACAAAACCACTAGAGAGTAAATTAAATCAAGGTACAAGATCATAACCCTATGTTACTTAATTAACTCTGAAATCAAAAGGGGCTTAAGGTTTTGGTTCTTTGTAAATGATCATGGTGCAAAAATTTCCATTTTAATGATATCCGGTAATGTTTTAATAGGTAGCAGAACAAAACCCAAGAATATCTGGGCAGCACTAACTGGCTTTGGTAGGGGTAATGGAGAAAACTTAGGGGAAAGGGAAGGGACATGGGAAGAACGAGAAAAGGACAGGTATGTTCCAAACACATTGAATGAAATTCTAAAGAACTCATAATCCACCACTCACCCCCCATGCCACCCCAGATAGGGTTTCTCTGTAAAGCCCTGGCTGTCCTGGAACTCACTGTGTAGACCAGGATGGTCTCGAACTCGCAGAGATCCATTTGCTTCACTTCCCAAGAGCTGGGATTAAAGGCATATACTGCTACACATGGCTCAAAATTACTAGCTGTTGTTGTTGTTATTATTGGTTTTTCAAGACAGGGTTTCTCAATCTCAAACTCAGAGACTGCCTGTGTGTTTCCAAAATGCTGGGATTAAGAGCATGGGTCACCACCACTTGGTTTAAAATTGTTTTCGAAAAAAATAGCAATTGCACTGCATAGGTGGTCACGATGAAATGAAAATTCAGCAATCTGATGAAACCGCTCGACTCATGCACCAGCACTTTACAATCAGCCATTCAATGCCAGGGGAACGGCAATGTGAGACTAACTTAGAATTTCAGTACCAATTAACTTTTATTTTTTATCAGCTGTAAGAAACAGTGAGTGACAGTGACTCCAAGTTTGGAAAGTGGGAAATTTTAGAAAACTTTCTGGTTCATACACTTAAAAACAAACTTTAAATTTTAAAGCAGAAAATAACCTGATTGACTGTCATCAGACTCGTCATCTTCATCGTCCTCTTCATCTTCCTCCTCATCGTCTTCCTCCTCATCCTCATTTGAATCCTCCGAGTCTTTACTACTGGGAATGTCTGAATCTGTTCCTCTAAACTGCTCCACCAACGACGTTGCCGGATGGGGGTGATGGTGCCCTTTCAGCGGGGCTGCGTCAGTGCTGACACGCTTCTCCTTCCCGCTACTGTGCAGGATGGGTGAGGCGGAGGGCAGCGCAGGGGCCTGACTGCCAGGAGTTCTCCTCCCACCCGTGCTCAGATTGACAGGTGAGGAGAAGGGGGTGCTAGTGGAGACGTTCTCGTTAATCTTGCTCTGCATTTTCGTTTTGGTAGTTAGTGCTAACGGAGCTTCTTGAATGACGCTCTGAATGACTCCATTTGGTTGGTGATTCCCTAAAAGTGCATTTGTCAAAAATGGATTAGGGTGGTTGTTGTCTAGTGGTAGTTTTGGATGTGCTGGTGGACTAGAGGTTGCTTTCGTACTTGACAAAGCTGCAATAACCTTCTTCAGGCTCCTCCCCGACTCCTGTTTCTTTACTTGGGATGGGAATGTCTGCTTATATTGTTCCTGGTAAAACACAAGTTAAAAACAAAATGAGAAGGCCAGGAGACAAGACTGCTTCCGTGTGACAGTATCAGAACAGCTTTCCAGAGAAACTTACACCATGACGTACTGGCCGAGGGGGTGGGGGAAGGAACGTCAGCAATGGCAAGGGGCTGTCGAGCCTCGCTTAGACTTGGGTGTCCACACTCTCATCTGCTGTAACCACTCTAAACATGTACACTTCTTGATTGTCCCCTCTCCTGACTGCTGCTCTCATTTTCACAGTAAACCAGTCCTGAGGCCCGAAAATTGTCCTCCCCTCCCCTCCAAAAGTGCAAAACAAAACCACAAAATCATCTAGTCTATTATTACACTGTCTTTGGATTCTTTCATGAAATATTGCTCAAATTTAGGACATGCTGTTAATTCTTCTTGTCCAACTCCCAATAAATACCATATATGAAAGTAAACTTTGTATGACATTAGTTCTCTTTGGTTAGCTTCAGGGAGCCCTGTCAACCTTCTGAACTGTTACAGGCAAATCATTTCATGGTTCATCTGGACCTAGCTAAGCTTTCGAGCTGCTCCGGACAACCACTAAGGCCAGAGCCTCGTGGCGCCTTCCTCCTCCCACAGTTTGCTAAAATCATTTGTCTTCATGAACTGTTTCAGGAGCATGAAGCGCTGTCCATGCTTCAAGCTCTGACTCAGCAGTTTCCACACTCCTCTCGGACAGAAACGTTCCTCACTCCCTTCCTGGAGGCGCTACCTGGCTGATACTCCATGATGAACTAGTTGTTTGGTTTGTTTTTCCCTTTGTTGAGACAGAGTTAGGCTATGCTGGCCTTGAACTCCTGTTGGTTCTGCCTCCAATTCTCAAATTCTGGAATCACAGCATGTGTCCCAAACACTTGGTTCTCTAAGTATGTATAGTTTAGACAGGTCTGTGTGTATAATGATTTAAAGAGTTAAGTTTCCGAAGCAGAAATTCTCACTTATGATCTTCCAGAAACATTACTTAGAGCCCAGTTCTTGAAACACCCGAGACTAATAACACTAGATTATAAAACAAATTCTTAAGGGAGAAGAATTTTTTGTTTATTTCTTGCTTTTTTGAGATAGAATCCTATTCTTGAGTCCAGGTCACCCTGGGTACATGATTACGCCAGGTTCCCCCAACACACAGTGATTTTCTTGTGTCAGCCTCAGTTGACGTGAGAGACATGGGCCATCACATTCAGCTCATTTTCAAAGCAAAGTTTTAAGGCATTGGGAGGCCAACTAGGAACTGGTGCTAAGCTAATGACTGAGTATCTCCAGCATGCACAAGGTGCTGGGATCAATATCCAGCACGAGAGGAAAACAAGTAGAATACAATTACCTTGGGAAAATTTATAGACAATAAATTCACAAAATTTACTTCTATAAATAAAAATTAAAAAATAGATACTAAAAATCTGAAATAGTGCTTCAAGGGCACAGTGGTTAAGACCACTGGTCCTACACCCAGAGGACCTACTTTAATTTCCAGCAAACATATGGTGGCTCATAACTGTCCATAATTCAAGTACAGGGGTTCCCATAAACTCTTCTATTCTTCCTGGGTACCAGGCACACATGCAGTACACAGACATACATATAGAAAAAAATACCCATTCACATATAATAAAAAATAATTAAATGTTTAAAAAGGAACTACTTGAAAATAAAAAAATATGTAGATTTTACTGTCATGATTGAGATAATATATAATGATTTAGAATTACTAAAATATATTTTTTAATTGGTTTTGTTTTTCAAGACGGGGTTTCTCAGTGTAGCCCTGGCTGTCCTATGACGGACTCTCTGTCGACCTGGCTGGCCTCAAACTATGGAAACCAGCCACCTCTGCCTCCCAAGTTCTGGGAGGCCTGTGCCACCACTACCTGGCTTATTTTGTTACTTTCTAGGAAAGAGGCTAGAAAGATAACCCAGTGGTTAAGAGCTCTTGCAGAAGACAACGGGTCAGTTCCTAGAACCTATATGGTGGCTCTTAACCGCCCACAACTGCAGTTCTAGGGGATCTGACTCCCCTCTTCTAATGCCTTGGGTATCAGGTAAACATGCAGTACATTCTAGCTCAGTACAGCCAAAACAGGCGCACAGAGAAAAGTTATATCACTCAGTAAACAGACGCTACCACATCCATGCAAAAGTCAAACCACCAGGAAAGGGTTAGTTATTTACTCAATAGGTCCCTTTGCTGTATATACTATGATTCTCAGATAAAATACCTTTATAAATCTAAGATACAATTTTCTGACAGAAAACTCCACTGTGTTGCATCTCGTAGAATGTAGCTGGCATATAATAACCCTTTTACTAATATCTGATTCCTTCTAATACTGGCCTACATGGTTCAATGAAAAGAAAAATCATACACTGTACATTCCTATTTTAATTTTCAGCAACTCTCCTTGCTATAATTCTAAAGACTCTCATACCATAAGTTTATCCCCATGGGTTAAGAGAACAAACAATGATTACTGCATTTATCTCAAGGCTGCTGTCAGTTAATCTTAGGAATATATATATTATCCCTTTTGATGTTAGGAAGGGTCTAAAAATAGTGTATACAATTGCTGCTTTAAAGCATCAACTCCCCGCACGGCACACGGGAGAGACAGGCTGAGGTGTCGTCTACACTCAATGCCTTACTTCAACGCCCTTTGACTTAGTTTCAGCAAATGCAAAATAGAACTCCAGATAAGACTTGACTTACATAGGTCTATCAAATTCTACTCCATGTTTATATACATTGAATTTACACTTATTAATTGAAATTACATGTTGAAAATGTAAGCACTGAAGGAAGCAATGATAAAAATAAGTCAGAAGTCTATAGACTAAGGATAAGGCCAAAGAATCAACAGCAGGCAACACAGAACAAGTGACTGTCATAAAAATAAACAAAATCCATTATGTTATAAACTGCTCTATAAAGAAAACTATTTCAAGGAAAGTATTGACACAATGCTCTGTAACACAAAGGCGTGTGGACAGCATCGTTTAGAGCTGAAGCTGATACAAATCTAATCGCATGGATGGGAGATGACGAAGGAACATTCAGGGGTTAAGAACACTTGCTGTTCTTGCAGAAAATGCAGACTTGGTTCACAGCATCCACATGTAGCTCACAACCATATGTGATGCCAGTTGCAGGGAATTAGATGCCTATGCAAGCACCAGACATAAACACACAAACACATGTGCACAGCACACGCAAATACATACATGGCACTCATACGTAAAGAAAAAAGTGTTTACTAACTACTTGCAATTAATTTTTATCATTTCAGTAACATGTATACTTCTGGAATGGTCTTTATACAGTAAAAACATAAATTTGTAATGAGAATGCTTGCTTTAAACTCCGTCAACTCTAACCTTTCATTTGATATAGCAATGGCAGGTGACTTTAACCTGAGTCTCACAGTTACTTCAGATGACTTAGTAGAGAAACAGGACGGTATGCACAGTGAGCCTAGCTTTAATTTATTGTTAGAGAATATGTAATCTATTTAATAAATGGCTCTTCAGTAACCATACACTTGGTTTATTTTTGCATGTGATGTGCATGTGTATGCATACATTTGTGCACTGCGGTATTACACAGGCCAGAGAAGGACACTGAGTGAGGTTTCTCTATTGTTTTACGCTTGATTCCTTTGAGACAGGATCCCTTGTTGAACCTCTAGAGCTAGACTAGCAACCGGCAAGCTCAAGCAATCCTCCAGTCTCCACCCCCATCCCTCCCCACCCCCACAGCGGAAGGGCTACTGGCTACAGGGACCAGGTCTGTAGGGTCAGGAATGCAAACTCAGCTGTCCCACTTGGACCCACAGAGCCACCTCCCCAGGAGGGAATTACTTTATAGAATTATTTATAGCAACATTTAGGAAACCAAAAACAAGTATTTATTAGGAATAAAAGTAACTCATTAGATAGCTGTGAATTCACTTATCTGAAAGTGAAATAATAATACATTAATAAAAGTTTAAAGCCAGACAGTATAATTCTTAACTTAGTTAGCTTGCTGCTAGGAAGCAAATTGTGTGATGTTGATAATACTTGCTGTGTTTGAGGAGTACATTACACGTTATATCCGGATCACTGGTCATTCTTAGATCGGTGGCTACTGCATCTGGCTACACATGTCAATCACTAAGGAAGCTTTTAAGAAGCCACACACTGTTGTTGACCACAAGAGATTCTGGTTTAATTTCTTTCACAAAATAGTTTTCTCAAACTTTCTCAGATGATCTAATGCATAATCTGGCTTCAGAATCTCAAAGTTTATTCAGATCGTTTGTTTCTTTGATCCACTTCATGACATCATCAGAAGAGCTGACGGTAAAGGACATAGCGAAAATTTCCCTTTCCTTTCCTTTCTTTCTTCTGAGAAGAGAATGCAGCTTGTCTACTGTTACAAATGAGGACCGTGGGCTGGTGCGGTGGCTGCCGCTAAGCCTGACTTCCTGACTTTGATTCCCAGGACCTACATGGTAGGAGGAGGGAACTGGTCCCCACATGTTTTAGGGCTCATTGAGCATACACACACACACACACACACACACACACACACACGCACGCACACACACTCAACAAAACTGGAAAGGAAGAAACGAGAAAGAGACAAGGATCCCAGCACCGTGTGGCCATCATTTGGATTCTAACTACATCACAAATGAACAGTGTGGTCCTGTGAGACTTGCTAAAAGAACTGGATGGTTAAATGAACTGAGTCATATAAGAATAACTCTATAGATCTCAAGTTTATCACTTGTAAATGGAGCTAATAGCATTAGTGACTCTAATATATGATAGTGGCTAATGAGTAAACGCAGGCTGGCACTTAAACATCAGTAGAGGGAGGCAGAGACGGCTCGGGTGGCTGGCTCCGCAAATGTGAAGAACTGAGTCCAAATCTCTAGAAGCCTTAGAAGGCTGGGAAGTCAGAAGGTCAATCCTGAGAGGGCAGGGAGAGAGCTGCACTCACTGGCCAGCTGCGGTTGCCAACCTAGTTCTAGGCCCCATCTCGAATGAATGACGCTCGACAGAGCGGCGTATCTGCCTCCCTCTCGGATTCACACTCAGCACTGAGGGGGTCACCTGCACAGCAAACACCCAAAGCACAGACACAGAAAGTTACAAAGCAAAAGCAACGGGAATGTAGGAATACACTGCCATACCAATGATGAGAAGCATTTTTTATAAAAGATTTCTACATTTAACCATCCGTCAGTTCTAAGAGAAAAAGCGAATTATGTAAGAGTTAATTCCTTCAACACAGAACATAGTGTTAGTAAAATAAAGAGGCACTGATTTGTATAAAGCATGCCTTCCTCAACTCTAATGTACACTTACTGACTGAGTACAGGAGAGCATGGGGTGGAGGTGGGATACACAGCAGCCTTTCAGAAGCACAGGATACAGGTATGCATATGAGTGTCAAACCACAACACGCATTTCCAGAGCATGGAGGGACTGAACCAGGTCTCTCCACTGAGCTACATCCACAGCACACCGTCTTTTCTTCCTCTTCGCCAGCCCAGTGCCACGCTCCGTGCTTGAGCATGTGCTACACTGATCTATACACTGACCTATACCCTAGACCCCCTTGTCTTCTAGCAGTAAAATTCTCATGCACATGACATTCAGCTTACCCGTTTGGATCGCAATTCACTGGTCAAAGAACTAGATTCTTCAGAGGTATTTTTATTCCCTGCTTTAAGTACATCAGGAGAAGGAACTACGAGTTTCCTGTAAGGTTCCTTTTTGGCTTGATTTACCAAAGACAAAGGTTTCACATTGGACACCAATCCCGTCGACTGTATCACACTGGTGTGTTTGGTCACAGACTCCTCCTTTGCCTGAGAGCTTTGGAAAAGAAATGGAAGCTGCTGTGACAGGACCTGAGGCTGCTTCTGCTGGGACTGGAATGATGGGTGCGTCTGGGGCTCAGACACAGGAGGTAATGGCTGGTGTGTTCTTCTTTCCTGGGCTTTTTCACTTGCTTTCTGTCCATCTGTTTTTGGGTCTGAAATACCGTGTAATAGCACCTGGAAATAAAAATTTTAAATACTTGAGCAAGTTCTGCTAATGACTAATGACAGATAACACAAAGCGCCTTAGAGGCAGTGTTCTGTATGGAAGGGCTGAGGGTGAAGAACGGGCACGAAGCAGAGAGAGGTCTCTACCTGCTCTGGCCCTGAGCTCTGCACGTGTGTGAAATGCACCTGGTTGTTACTTTTGTGTTGTGCTTCAGTCTCTGAGTCAGAATCATCGTCTTCACTCTCCTCAATACTTTGATCTTCCTCCTCTTCCTCCTCCAGATCGTCGGAGTCACTGCTGCTAATGCCTTCACTCGAGGTGTCTGACGATGTGCCTGAGTCACTATCACTGTTGCTAGAACTTTCCATAGCCTTCTTCCTTGGTTTCTAGAGAAAGAGACATTATGTATCAAGACTATCCTTTAAAATTAAATCCAGGCTTCAGTACAAGGCAAGCTCTTTTAGTTTACAAGTGATATCCTCAACACCAAAACACCACGTACAAAAGAGAAAGCATTTTTGTCAGGGTCATTGCTAGCTAGTTTATCTGGCAGGACATCATGAATGTGAAGCGTAAGCCCCAACATGGGCAGTCACTGAACGTATCCGTCCTGTTAATCCGTTCAGAAAAATCTCAGGCGGGGAGTTTTGTAACCTGAGCAAAATCTCCCAAACTCTTCCACTTAAAACTAAATCAAAAAATTCTATTATGTTACTTAGTGTACACATTGTATTCTTATACATAAGGCATAAAATACAGCTTTAACAGTGGACACTGGCACATGTAGACAGTAAGTAATTACTGCACGGATGCAGAGTTACGTACACCACCTCACATGGTACCGCACTCAGCACTGCAGCGGCACAGGTTTGACATGGTAAGCAGAGTAAGCAGACAAGCCTTGGCCGAGGACCAGCCAAGGCCCTTCAGGCACCTACTGTAACCGTGTGTCACGGTCTATCTCTGCATACGTGAGGCTCAGTCTGATGTGGAGAGAGGAGGGAGAGTCTTAGTATGAAAGCAAACAACGGCTTCCAGTTCTGAGTGACAGCCAGAGGACAAGGCAGACAGCAAAAGATTTAGGGAACAGCGGTGAGGAGTGGACTCCTTTATAAAAATATTTCATGTCGACTCAGTACTCAGGAGGCAGAGGCAGGAGGATCTCTATTGGTTTCAGACTGTCCTAGTCTACATAGTAAATCCAGGCCAGCCAGGACTTCAGAGTGAACCTTGTCTTAGGGGGAAAAATTCACATAGGGAGAAAAAAACTATTTCTAAAATAGTCAAGGCTTTATTGGGAAAATTATTGAGAGCTGACAGAAAGGGATAATACAGTTCATGTGAACAAGAAGTCTTGTGTTTAAGAAATAGCCAGAAGGGATAGTGAAACAGTGTCTTCCACGCTTGCTTACACAGCATGAGACCTCCTGAAGTGTGAGTCAGCAAAAGCTCCAGAAATGGCGGGGAAGGTGCTCCTGTAGACCAGGGCTACCTGAGAAGCTACTGCGATTGACAGCGGCCACGTGGAGAGGCAAAACCGCATTTCTCAGGGCTGCGGGCAGTGAGGGGTTACTCACGCTCCAATCGGTGATCACGTGCTCATGTACATACAGGCAGTGTGATATGGACTCAGTGGTAATGAGGAGGAGACAGAGGGGAAGAGGAGGGGGAGAGGCACAAACCGAGAGGAGTACATGCACGCACACATCAGCGAGCACATGGCATGCACGCACACGTCAGCAAGCACATGGCATGCACGCACACGTCAGCAAGCACATGGCATGCACGCACACGTGCACGCACACGTCAGCAAGCACATGGCATGCACGCACACATCAGCAAGCACACGGAGTTGGGAGGGAGAAACTGACGCAGGAAGGAATGGAGAAGATAGGCTGGATCCAAACACATTATAGGAACGTATACATTAAATGTTGAATAAAAAGGAATGAGTACTGTGTAAAAACATAACCATGAGGTGAACTGTGCAATGATAATCCAAGCTGACTGGTGGGAAGACAGGAAGGAGTGCTGAAAAGATACAGCAGACAATGACGTGCAATTTGCAGCCGATCTCTACCATTCAGTAGCATTTACTGACAAAGAATGAAATATTGAAAAAGATAATAAATTACAAGTTTCAGTCCTCACATAAACATAGATTTCATGACCACTGGGACTGGGAACAAAAGACAGAAATACTCTTCTATAATCGAAAGCCAAAAACAGAAGCTGCAGTTTTGGCTGCCACAGACACGGCCTCCAACGGGGAACTAAACATCTTGTCATTCTCTGTGGCATCTGCCTCATCCTCTCTGGGGCGATGAAAAACTGACTCTGAGTGGCGTGAGAATAGCGAGGAAAGAAAGACAAGGTGGAGGCCAAAGCGGAAGAGCACTGCTAATGTTAAATCTACTGTTTGGCAAGGATCAGCTCCTTTGCAGCCACTACATGCTATGGACATCCCAGCACAGCAGTGAGTTGTGAGTCTGAGGTGAAGGGACCACTTCTGGCTCAGCAGGGGCTAGGAAGCTGGCACGTGCGGCATCAACACAACCCAGCAGAGAGTTTCTGTCAGCACTCACACTGTATGTGCACAAATTTATTTTTAAAGATAACAAGGGAATGGGGACTATACATCCTTTAGGTGTACTCCTGGTGGTGAAGCCTAAGGGTAGACAAGAGTCCGTTCACAAACAAGGAGGGAGATCACCATTCATGAACAGCCAATGTGATCCTGATGAGCTGGCCACTGCACAGCATGGACTGACAGTGCAGGGAGAATGACACTCCCCACCCCAGGGAAGCTAGGAGACCAGAATGACAACTAGAGCAGCACTCAAGAAAGGGCAGAAGTAGGTTTGGATATCAACTATTTCATTTCCACAGCTCCTGGGATGCGGTGTGTGCTTTTGCAACTAATTAGGTAACGTCGCTTTACTTTCATAAATACTGCTTTAAAATCATCTTGAGTTCATAAAAATGATAAAAGGAGAGACAACTAATTTTATTCTATCTGATCTCAGAGTTTCTTAGAACTCTTGTGAACGTTCATTTTTCACTGTATACTTTTTTTTTCCCAATAACTAAACAAAGACATATTCAAGACTATTAACTCCTAAATACAGGTTCTGAAATCTCTGGGGATTCAGGATATGAGAAAATTTGCTAGTGAGAACAGGAGACATGAATCAATATAGGGCTTATAAAATGGTTGTGAGTGTAAAGGACATTTACTAAATAGGAGCACTTACTCCAACACACACCAGAGGGGAGGGCAAGGATTTGGTTGCTGTCATCCGGTACCTGGTGAGCTCAGGCTCAGGGGAGGACAAGCACCCTTCTGCAGATGTGAGATTGGAACACTGCAGGAGAGGAGGGACAGCCATGGAGAAAGCCACGAACTGAAAATGTGCTGCACACAGTCAAGAGAAGGTCAGCCAGATCAGTTACAGCCCAGCGAACTAGGAAAGAGCGCCAGGAGACAGGGAAGGGTGGGACAGAGCCTCTGCTCAGAGGGCTCTTGATGAGAGAGAGCAAAGGGCAAGTACACTTTATCCTAAGAGCAGCAGACACTGCTGGGAGGAGAGACGACATAGGACAGCCACAGAAATCTGCACTTTCATTTAAACATCCGTAAGTCCACAGCTCAGTACTATGAAGTAGATTCAGACTGGTACATAATTATCAGAATACACTTTCAGAATTCTTTTCATCTTGTAACAAAGAAACACTAAACACAAACTCCTGGACCAATGAGATGGTCAAGGCCTAAACTGACAACAAACATAGTGGAAAGAGGGGAACTGTCTCCAAAGTGTTCTCTGACAGCCACGTGTTGTGAACTGAGCCCAAGCATGTGTGTGTACATGTGCCTGTGCACACATACACCTACATATCTGCACACACACACACACACACACACACACACACACACACATCTGTTTTAGAAAGAATCAAACTTTTTTAGCTACCATGGATAATTAACCTAGACATTCATATATTTGAGACTCTTCATTCAAATATTTGAGGTGTACACCCACGAGTGTCACCGCTGGATCATATTATAATTCTGTAAATTATGCTTAAATTTTTTTGGGAGGGGTCACTGCATACTTTGTCCATAGCAGCTCTATCATTTTATATTCCCCAACATTTTTAAAAGATAGCACTTGCTACACAGAACAGAAATTTATACTATTGCAAAAGTAGAATACATTCAACCTTAAATGATTTTCAATCAGGCTGTATGTCTATAAACACTAGTCAGAACTACATGTGTTTTCACCCAGGCAAACTATGTGTACTTATCAGCAAGTGATGAGGCCTGAGATCAGTGCTACCCCCTCAAGGATGAGCATACAAAACATCTCAGGAAAGTTCACTCAGACTATACATGAAAAGAACCAATGAGGCAATTTTTATAAAGCTGTTAATCTTGAAAATAATGAGCAAAAATGCAGGATTTTACATTCACTTTAATTAAGCAATGTTACCATAATACATGTTGGCACACGTACTATTCAAAAGTACTTAAGATTATATGAAATTGTAAATTTTGTTATGATTACATTCTAAGGTTAATTAAAACTTGACTCAATGGTCAATCTCTGTAAACTGTAACTTTTATCGAGTTGTTTACATACACCAATATGGTGCCTCAGATCTGTCTACAGTTGGCCAAAGGGGAATATCTACAGTTGGCTTTCAATGTGCGATCCTCATCACCAATATGATAAGAGGTTTGAGTGAGGAGTGCTAATTCTGTTTAAGAATATCAGTACAGATTTCTCACTAAGGAAACAAAGTTAGGGCTCCACACTCACACCCTGCATGTGTTTTGTGCAATGCCTTGCATCTATAGGACACTGTAGGGTTCACATTTAACTACTTCCATGAGGTCAGACGGCAGAGTTTTAAAGTACAGACAAGTGGCTTTTAGAAACACAATGTAGACAGACAGCCAATGACACAATGCATGAGATCTGCTTCGCTCAGCATGGACGGTAAGAGCAGGCAGTGTGTGACTCAGTGTGTGACATGCAGAGAAGCCAGGGGACGGTCAGGAACAGGCTCTTGTTGCTTTCACTGAAGGGACTGCCCTCAGAAATAATCCTGAGGGAGCCGCAAGAGCAGCTGGAGAGTAGCAGTGGGAAGAGTGCCCTGGGAGAACAGAGGCTCTCCCATCAGCTTTGCCAAGTGCTCAGTGGAGTTTGAAGCAGAGAGAAAAGTGTTTGTTTGGGGCCAGTTGAGACACTCAGCAAGCGTCTTAGAGACACCAGATGACCTTCCCCAAGCTTTTGTGGAGGTGTACTATATTCTGGGAAATTTCTATTTTCGGCTGAGAAAACAGAGATCAGGGAAAGAAAAAAAGGTAAAGTGTAGCTGAAAGTGTCCTGGATAAACAAAACCTGGAAGTTGGGAGGTCAGGGCTTCCCTTGCTTTATGTAAACAAGGAAGTCAAACGCTTGGAATGATTAGAATTAGAATCTGGATGAATTTACCATATGAGAAATTATACGCTAATTGTACATCTGAAACCAATTTTTTTTTTTTTTTTTTTTTTTTTTTTTTCGGAGCTGGGGACCGAACCCAGGGCCTTGCGCTTCCCTAGGCAAGCGCTCTACCACTGAGCTAAATCCCCAACCCCTGAAACCAATTCTATAGCAAAAAAGATCTAGTCATAAGGCAGAATCCATGTTAGCAATCTGAACAAAAAAGGGTTAACAAAGAATTTTCAAGTAGTCAGGCTGGACTACCACACACCAGCGCCTCAGCACGTAGGAGGTGAGGCTGGCAGAGCTCAAGTTTCAGGCCATTGTGGTCTACAAAGAAACACCCTGTCTCAAAAACAAACAAACAGACAAACAAACAGAGCTCCAAGAATTATTATTACCCTGTATAAGAAGAGGCCAAATGAAAACAGTAAACGGCACCCCTCTAAATAATGCAGAAATTGCAGACGTAGCCATTTTTCTGAAAGGATTAGGGAGGTCTTCTTTACCATGATCCCCATCCACCTAGAGCTCAGCTTCAGATTTGTTGTAAAGAAGTGGTTCTTGCCCACTTATCATACAGGCAAGGCCTGGCACAGAGGATACACTGCCACGCTTCTAGGGAAGCTAGACTGAGATCCTTTTAGCTTGGGTACCAGAAAAATTATGTAGAAAGGCACCTGTTAATTTCTCAGCAAAACTTGCTTATTAACTGTAGTGATGTCAATAAAGTACAGTAGACGGGGTACACAGCTTGAATTCCCTGTACACCACTACGTGTATCTGGGTACCACCAGCCAAAAGGCCCTCAGCTTGCGAGGAAGCAAACCATCGACAGGGTGATCTAAAAGAAATTTAGTTTAAGGACAGACAGAGGGCTCAGCAGTTAAGAGCACTCAGGTTCAATTCTCAGGCCCACAAGGCAGCAGCTCACAGCTGTCTAACTCAGTCCTGGGCCTCCGACTCCCTCTTCTGGCCTCCATGGCTACTGCACACATGTAGACAACCTTGAATGCAAAAACAACCATACACATAAAATTTAAAGAGAGACACAGAGAGAAACAAATACTAGATGAAGAGCAAAAATCCCTCCTCTTACAGGAAACTGTCCCTAGTCTCTTGGGTCTTTGCTATTGCTGCTTCTGATTGCGTCTCTCCAGTAGCCTGGAATTGGCTACGTAGATCAGGCTGGCCCACAACCTAGCCTGGCTCTACAGGGATCCTGATCCAAGACCAGGACCCTAATCTTACACCAAAAAGCAAAGCAAGAAACAGTGCAGTTAGTGCTCAGAGACACTGAACTGACAACCCGCACACAGAGGCAGAACTGCTCAATGTAGAAACTGTTCAGTCTGCATAAGGTGTACGGGAGTAATCGGTCTACTGAGATTATATGAAATTTCCCATGATAAAAGCTTTCTTAGCTTGGTTTCTCCTAAACTATAGACTCCAGAGTCAAGATGTTTGCCTCCAAATTCTGACTCGGCCCTTTACAGAGTAATTATTTTAGTGCTTTTTCCAATGTGTACCACACCAATGCACAGGGGAGACTGAAATCGGCATGCACGGCCGTTAGACCAGAGCTGTCGCCTAGCACGCCTCCATCAAGTTCCACTGGACAGGAAGCTTAGCTCAGTGGCGCCTTAGGTCCAATTCTCAGCACAGAAGAACTGAAAGAGACAAAAGGCTTGACCCATAACTGTTACTACCGATTTTATTATTTGTTCAGGTCCTCCAGGTTTAACTGCCCAAGACATTTAACCAAACGTTAGCATTATACTATAAAAACATACCCTTCTGTTGGCTTGACTTTAAAATGTTTCCGCGCACACTCCCCCACGGAGTGCTTGCTCGTCAGGGAACCGCTTACCTTATCTTTGATTTTGTCGGCTCTGGCATCCACAGGCTGGCTTTTGTTTTGTTCCTGATGACATTTTAGGTTTCCTCCACCTGAGCTTGTGCTTTGATTCTGTCCCATGGAACTTGAAGCAGGAGAGGATAGTCCAGATGTATTGACACCATGTACAGATGCTGCACTGTTTCCATTAACTGACCCATTTATACCTTAAAAATAAACAGGTTTATATACTGGGACAGCATTGGCCAGAACAAGGAATAGAGTGTGTATTGCTGTGTATGAGAACTGTGAGTGAAAAAAGACACTAAAAGCCACATATCATTGCTCTCCATGAAAGATTCATAATGCATACTGTAGAGACAAGGTACAAAGTCATCCTTACAATGGGCCTGGGAGGGGTGATTATTTTAAAGAGTGCAGAATTGTTGGAGGTAAAGTTTTAGAGTGTGTTGGAGGGTGGCCAATATACAACACTATGAACACATTCAATCAGCTGAATTATTCACTAGCATTAAACTGAGTGAATATCACGGAAGTTAAACAAACATGTTTAGAAAGCAAATCACATGTAAGCATTGTCCTTTTAGAACACTCAGTATGAATAAGCACTGGGCTAGCTAAAACACTGCACCTTCTAAACACTCTTGTAACAATACTTAGAGACTACAGACTACAGAGCTACTGATCAGTTAAAAGAAAACACAGTAGTAGGAAAGTGGTTTGGATAAACTGAACTTGAGGAGACCCAGGATTCGATCCTGAGTTCTGGGTAAGGGGATGATGACATACAGAGGGAAGAACTCTGGACTGGGTTCAGATCCTGAGTATTTCACATCAGTGTAGAAGCACTATTTCCTAAGGAGGTATTTAACCTTGGCTGCAGAGAGAGAGACAGACAGACAGACAGACAGACAGACAGACAGACAGACAGACAGACAGACAGACACAGACTGACTTGTGATATGAAAGGATTGTTATAAGGATCAAGAAAGATATACAGAACCATCTAGCACAAGGCTGGAAAACTGTTCTTAAAAACCGAACTGCTGCAAAGAGGTGGGACAGTCCTTCATCACTAGCACCGATGTGCGTACCTTTTTCGGGACCATTTCGATTGCTCTTCCCAGAAGTCCTTGAATGGAATGACGAATCGTGATTCTGGGCTGGAGGAGCAAACAGTGGTGGAATTCCCAGTAATGGAGGAAAGAAGGGCGTTCCTGCACGAGAGTGACCATCTGTGGTTCGCCACCACTCTGCACCTCAAAACCAAGCAGAGCAACAGAAAGAACTGAGTGAGCTTCATCACCCTTGGTGATTATTTGTTGCATTTTATTCCAGAAACAATGTTTCCAGTTTCTTCCAATGGAGATACAACTGCTCAAATTACACAGATCTAAGCATCTTTTCACTGCAAACCTGTGATTTGAATTTGTATAATCCTCTTCCTTATTACTAGGCCAGGGTTCAAGAATCTCCTCTTAACTGTTTTCTAGATTCAAGCCAAAAAGCATGTTTTTCACAATGTAAACTGAATAAATAAATAAGAAGCTAAAAACTTGGAATATAAAAAGAACCACTTGACTTCATACCCTACAGCTTCTATTTACTGAATTAATAAAGGAGGAAAAGAATTAAGTCCATATTCATCTAAGAATTTAGATCTGAAGCTCACGTCTGCAGCCTCTTAAGATTTCCCCCCAGTCATATACGATATCAATTTGGCTTTGACAAATCAGGGGGAGGGGGAAATTAATACTATCAGATAAGTCTAGCACATCTCAAATGCATTTACAGATAAAGTAATTCTATAGCTGAACAAAACCAAACACATAGAAATGAGTTCTCAAAGAAAATTTCCAAACACATAGTTTTTAATTAAAAATTTAGTCTTATAAAGCTTCTGGCTTTAGGATTTATGAAGACAGCTGAGCCTCCCTTACATTTCCCATGAATTACAGATGATAGTAAACTTTTTAGGCATATGAAATAACCAAATTGAAAAAAAAATCATGGAATGAAATTCAAATTTCAAACAGTAGTTCTTCATTAAAACTCTTGAAGGAGAAAAAAAGCCCATTTTTATAAAATGCATTTTTCAAGGAAGAGTGTAGATAAAAAGATATCTGGACCAGGCAGTGGTGGCACAGGACTTTAATCTCAGAGGCAGGCAGATCTCCATGATACCAGCCTGGTCTGGAGAGTGAGTTCTGGGACAGCCAGAGTTACACAGAAAAACCCTGTCTCAAAAGACAAAAAGTGTGTGTGTGGGGGGGTGTATTTGGCAATCATTCGAAGAACAGTCTTGTGTTGCCTCATACGACATCCTGGAAACAATTTTCGACTGACTAATTGCTAAATTTCAAAGTCAGTTCTCTTTCACGCAAGTCTCCTAAACAATACGGCATTATTTCTTTGACTGGAACAGACACAACATTAGAAGCAAACATCCACATAGTATCAGGAGATTGTACTATAGGATCTTTAGAAAGTTCTAGGAACATGCCTTCATCATGTAAGGGTGAAACGTTCAAGGTCACTGTCTTCCCGGGGTGTCATCAACAGTGTAAGCAAAACACTGCAACTGTGGTCACTTAGTGAATGGTAAGGACTTGAAGCACAGCTGTGTGAAAAGTCCTGCACTGTCTAGATGCATTTAGATGGGTAAGGGGGTGTTTGGGGGAGGGGGGCACCTGCACAGCTCATTCCTATCCCCAGGCATAGGTCTGCAACTTAGTTCCCCTTAGTTAATAAAACCAGACTCCGGCAATGCTGTATTGCTTAAACCTCTAACCCATGCTTTAAGACTGGACATAAAGAATTGGTAAAAACTAGTCAGAGCACAAGACTCAAATGTGATAGGCATAATCAAACTCAGAAAAACATTACCATGTACCTCAGAATGTCAACAGTAAATAGGTACACAGCAGGCATTAGCAAAATAATAGGGAAACTACTGTGAGAGGCCAGCTTAGAGACAAGCATATGAAATCAGTTAGATAAACAAAATGACCATTTTTGAAGATCAATGTCTGATATGATTTCAAATGAATTATAACTTCTCAGTGTAAAGTTTACACAGATTTCAAATTGAGGAAAATAAGAAACAAATTTTAGTCACAAAATAACTTATATACCAAATGGAAGATAATAAACAAAAGTAATGTAAGTAGGTGAAAGATGAGCTTCTAAGCAAACTCAAAATCCCAGGAAATGCTGCAGCAGCCACAGCACCCTGCCAGGGAGGAGTGCTAACAGTGTGGAGTACACAGAGAGGAGTGCTAACACTGTGGAGTACACGGAGAGGAGTGCTAACACTGTGGAGTACACCGGGGAGGAATGCTAACACTGTGGAGTACACGGGGAGGAATGCTAACACTGTGGAGTACACCGGGGAGGAATGCTAACACTGTGGAGTACACCGGGGAGGAATGCTAACACTGTGGAGTACACCGGGGAGGAATGCTAACACTGTGGAGTACACCGGGGAGGAGTGCTAACACTGTGGAGTACACAGAGAGGAATGCTAACACTGTGGAGTACACGGGGAGGAATGCTAACACTGTGGAGTACACCAGGGAGGAGTGCTAACACTGTGGAGTACACCGGGGAGGAATGCTAACACTGTGGAGTACACCGGGGAGGAATGCTAACACTGTGGAGTACACCGGGGAGGAATGCTAACACTGTGGAGTACACAGAGAGGAGTGCTAACACTGTGGAGTACACCGGGGAGGAGTGCTAACACTGTGGAGTACACCGGGGAGGAGTGCTAACACTGTGGAGTACACAGAGAGGAGTGCTAACACTGTGGAGTACACCGGGGAGGAATGCTAACACTGTGGATGTACTCTGAGTCTCAGTTTGATTCCGCAGTGCACGTCTCTGTGGCTTTGTTTGTTGGCACCGCGGTTTCACTATTTAGCCCAGGCTGGCATCAAATGTGTGATCTTCTGCCTTCCAAGGTTTACACTCACCTACCTGCGTACCTGGCTCTGATATGGTAGAATTTTAAACTAACTCATATATGAAAAAGCCTGACACAACCCAAAACTTCAGATTATAGCATTAAAATGTAAATACAAGGAATTTTAAAAAATATTATTTCCATATATGATAAAAATTAGATTATAGTAATATCCAATATATAAATTTACATTTGTTCTTTGAAATGTATATAAACATCGTTAAAAAACTATACCTTACTTAAAATTGCTAATAGTATATCTATCTTCTTGTGACTTCCTCTTATTTATGAGGAAGACTTTTTTCCTAAAGTGTCCATTTGGTTACCCTTCTGAATTATAATTTATATATTTAAGTTATTGTACCAAAGTGTAATTTAAAAGTGGGCTCTCTAAAACCAACCATAATCTCAGCCCATTTGCAAAGAAGCGTATACACATATGCAGATCTCACCACAACGCTTCTGCTTTATAGCTACCTATTCTCCAGCAGCCCATACGATAAAGGGCTGCTATGTCCCTCCAGACCACTGCTGCTAAATAAGGGAACGCCTTGTATTCAAGAAGTATGCTGCTGCTTCTTTATGTTGGATGTTCTTAAATACTTTTCATTTATTGGTTGTATGTATGTATGTATGTATGTATGTATGTACACATTCATTCACATGTATATGCACATACGGGTCAGAGGGCAACCAGAGGGAATAGGTTATCTCCGTGGACCACATGGGTCCCATGACTGGACTCAGGTCACAAGGCTTGGCAGCAAGTCTTCCCACCGAGCGGTCTTGCTGGCCCTAAGTTGGCTTTATATTTTGGAAGTACCATTGCATACAAGCTATTTTTTAATACTCATTTGATCATCTTTTCAATATTTGGTTTTAATATAGTATTTATAATATAGTTTAGAAATGTTCAAAAGCAGTACTATAATAAACTATCACAAGACAATAAAAGTACTAAAAATATCAGTAACCCCTTAATTACTGTTAACTATTTAGATTTTATTTCCAGATCATTGATTCCAGGAGGTAGCTGTTATTGAATAACCATGTGAAAACAGAAGCGGTCAGCTATGGTGCTGCTCAAGGGGCAGGGAGAGCTCGCTAAGTTTGAAGCCAGCCTGGTCTACATAGGAGAGTTCCAGGGTCTAGATAGTGAGAAGAATTTTAGGTCCTGTTAATATACTAAGGAAATATTATTAAGACTTGGTCAAGACTCTGTCCACCTAAAACTTTTCCACCATCCCCTCTTGAAGACAATGAAATTGTCAGGAAACAATACTTGAAATCCACAAGTAACCACTTCTATATTCTTTGTATAGTTTCAGAAGATACTTGGGTTCTTTTTAAAGAAGCAGTAGATACTTTGTCAGCCATTAAACTGGGCAGGAAAAATACTGAGTTAGGCATTCTGTACTAATGCCTGCCCAGACATTGTAGACAGCTCTAGACAAGCTTGTCTCCCCCAGTCTTCAGGGAGCCCGAGAAAGCAACGTTTTAAGTTTACAGGTTTGAAAACCCAAGGCTGAGAGGTCAGAGATTTGTCCAAGGCCAGATTTAAGTCCAAGTCAATTTCTAGGTGGAACTATGCTTGAGCAATTTAAATGCTGTCCCAGTAAAACACACTTCCTTTGTGAACACCAATCACTGCATAATACAGTTAAGTCAGGACTTTGAGGAAAAATTGTTAGCTTTGGAAACAGTTTTCAAATGGGAAGAGGTACAGAAAATTAAGACTGAGCCTCGACTTCCTAACAAAGTAAAGAAGCACAAAATCCTACGTCTAGCTTCAGACTGTGAGGTGCTTTCCCCAGTGCTGGGCATCTAACCCAGGGCCTCAAATATGCTACACAAGAATTCTACCACGGAGGAAACTGCCAAGCCAAGTTAAATACTTGATTTAAAAATTCAATAATGGGACTGGGGACATAGTTTAGTCAGTTAGCCACAGAGCACGAGGACCAAGATCAACCCCATGCAGAAAGAATAAAACCAAGCACACGCCTGGGAACAGACCCAGAAATCTGGAGCTTGCTGGCTGGCCAGTCTCCTGAGCCAGTGAGCTCCAGGTTCAGGGGAAACGCTGTGTCAAAAATAAGCATTGGAATGACTAAGGAGGACACATGACTTCAAACTCTGGCCTTCCACAAATATATTTCCACATGTGTACCATGAGCACATACAAACACACGGAGACACATGAAAATGTATACATACACTGAACACACACACACAATGATGCAAAGAGTTAGAACTATACACTCACAATACATTTTCTCCATCTAACCCCTTGGTAAATGAATGGGACTCTTGCCATGATTCCCCTGCTCTGTGGCAAGTGAGTGTCTCCGTGAGTGCGGCACACCCCAGCACACACATGAGCTCTCTTGGGCTGCACGGGATACAGCTGAGCCGGTTCTCGCCCCAGAGTCTAGCACATTCCACACTGCTGCTCAGTTTAATAAACAAACACTGCCTGGCCATTCTCAGGCTTTCTCCTTTCCTTCAACACCATAAAGGTTGTTTACCTGGAAAAGATGTTAGCTGGGGATGTGCGGCTAAGGCTGTGGGTGTACCAAGTGTCCCCAAACCACCAAATTCTGAATGCCCTGAGCTGGCTGAATGTAGACCAAAGACTGGGTGGCTGACCATTGGGAAGGCACTCGGCACTGTGGACAGGTTAAACGGCTGATCCCCAGCTGCTCTGAATAAATGTCCTGGGAGGGAAAAAAACACACTTAAAGTCGTTTAGATAAAACAGATGAGCGTCACCTGATTCCAGCATTCACGACACTTTCAAAAATATCTATTCGAATTTTATATTTTCTTCTTTAACGCTTCAAAACCTACAGAATGTTTCTAGAAACACAAAACCATTTTAAGGTTACTCAAAATGACTAGAAGACCCTCAGTACTTTGAATTTCAGATGTTAGAACAGATGCTAAGAAAATAATTTTTGTATCTGAACCGAGGAAGTGAACAGTTTTTGTCTATACATGTGCATCGATGTAACATTACATTTTTTTGTTCTTGAGCAAAATAAAAGCAAATCTAACACCGAAAACCTTTGAAACGAACCCAACTTGGTTACCGAGTAATCGGTCAATGATCAGACTTGTGCAGATATGTCACTTTCACGTGCAAAGCCAAAGTTCTGTTCTCCGTCTGACATTTAGTTGAGAAGAAAATCCTGATTCCCAAGGCAGCTTGTACCAGTGTAGTCCAATAGTGCCAAAGACAGCACAATTAACAATACCCTTACTAAGGCGTTTCTAAACGAACTCACAAGTCCATTGGTAGGTAGTCAGCTGCAGAACAAGGAAAAAATCTTTCCTTTACTCACAGGAAGTAATCAGGACACTTTGCCCTCTTACTATGAAAATAGAATATTAAACCTAGTATTCTAGGTTCTCTAAAGAATTTACTTTGAATGGTAGAGCACGCCTTTAATCCCAGTACTCAGAAGGCAGAGGCAGACTGATCTCTGTGACTGGAGGACAACATGGTCTGTGTAGTGAGTTCTAGACCAACCAGGACTACTTAATGAGACCTGACCTGAAATAAATTAAATTAAATAATTTATTTTGCATATGAAGATGGTAATACACATCTGTAACTCTGCACTCAGAAGGTCAAGACAGAAGAATTCAAAGTTCTATGCCAGCCTGGCCTGCATAAATAGTTCAAATCTAGCCTGTGCTAATTAATGAAACTCTGACTCTTGTAGCTGCAGCAGAAGGGCATGCCCTAGATTAGGGTCCGGGGGCTCCCTAGAAGAGAAGCCCATCTCCACTGTGACGATTACTGTGCTTTAGTATCAATCAGAGCAACACTCCTGTATGAGCTCTGCTCTACCTGTGACCACAGATGATAACTTCATTAATTGATTAATCCCCGAAGTAAATGAAGTGAGTTATAAATGGGAATACTTATCACTTAGCTGTCTACCAAATGTTAACTTTGATTCCCTGGTTCTTAAGAGAACAAGGGAAAGACCTAAAAACTCCCACAGACTGACTGTTATGTTTATTAAATGAAATAATGCCAACATTTTTATTAAAATAAGACTATTTAAAGAGAAGTAGTTTATCTTCTACAGGAAGAAGTTTGGACTCAGGGAACTGCTCCAGACGCTGAAGCGATAGCCCCTCTCACTGGAAAGTCTCTGGACGGTATTCACAAGGAGGGGCACAAGTCTGTAAGGAGAGAGGACAAGGAAGGAACACAGTGGACTGGGGGAGAGGAGGCACTTGGGGACTTGTTTTGTTTTTTTCACTTGGTTAGTTTATTTGTTTTGTTTTGTTGGCCCAGGGTTTCCCTCTGTAGCCCTAGTTAGCCTGTAGGCCAGGCTGGCCTCTAACTTACAGGGATCTGCTTGCCTCTGGCTCCTGAGTGCTGGCTGGGATTAAAGGAATGAGCTCCACACCTGACTAGAGACACCATCTTGTGTGTACATTCTAATCAGTCAATCTGGTCTTATCCAGAATAGAAAATTAGTGAACTTTTTAAAATCTGAATTTACTTTTAAATTATCAAGGATTCTAGACATTGGCTTTGAAGTTGAGTTCAAATAAAACAGGAACAAATACAGCTGAGTAAACAATCACCATCTCTGGTTCTAATCAACTAAATCAATTTCTTGACTCAGTGTGCCAGTCAAAGGTTTTCTCTAGAAATACATATACACATGTATATATGTGCACACAATTACACACACACACACACACACACACACACACACACACACACACACTTCCTCCTCTACCTGTGTTTCTGACAAATGAGCTAAACTCAAAATTCCAGTTGTACAGACTATATAGTCATGTACTACTCACATATAAGTAAATACATGACACGTGTGCACATGTGTGTCTGAGACAGCATGTGGGACACTATAGGACAAACTTGGTGTCATTCTCAAGCACTGTCCACCTTTTCCTTTCAGACAGACTCTGTCTCTCATTGGTGTGCAGCATATAGACTAGGTAGGCTGGCGGGACCAGGCCCGGGAACCCACGGGGCTCTACTTCCTTGGGGCCAACAACCACACTATGCTTCTCATTTTTCCTTTTCTACATGAGTCCTGGAGCTCAAACTCCAGTCCCTAGGATTACAAGCACACTGTTCTTGTTGACAGAGATGTCTCCCAAGGCCCATCTCATTTCTACTTAAAAAAGCAAGTAGTATTCAATTGTACCTGCCAGCTACATGTATGTAGCCATGGCTTGATTAAAAAAAAAAAAAAACTGTTTACTATATTTAAATATACTGTTACTTTATTACTATATTAAAATATACTATATTAAAATATACCCAAGAAATATCCCCTGAATCTCCCCAAATATACTTATAAATATTTATATTATTTAACATCTATTTATATTATACCATGACTAGGATATAAAGTTAAGAAGGAAAAATTCATTTGGTAACTTTTACTCTGTCCAAAACACTCAATGAAGATCTCATTACACAACAGAAAAACAGTTGTCTTAAAAAGGCTAAACTAATCAGCCATTTTTTAAATTATTAAAAATATAACATCTTCACTGAGATTTAGTCACAGAAGCAAATTCAATATCTGTATTGTATCTTTTTATCTTTTTACACACACACACACACACACACACACACACACACAAAACTACTGCTAGGATTACACTGATGCTGCCAGGGCCAAGAGGAAGCCGGAGTTGTAAACCATCCTAAAATATGAAGCTATTGCTCAAAGGGAAATTACCACTCTTATGTTGTGTGTGTGTGTGTGTGTGTTGTACACATGTTCATATATGTGATAAAGCGTACACATGCACAAGTGTATTCTCAACACTAACTTTTTTTCTCCATCACTTTCAAACATGTTTTGAGAAAGGTTCTCTCACTGAACCTAAAACTCTGGGGTTTGCCTGGTGGCAGATGATCTCCAGATGTGCTTGCCTTGGCTGCCTGGCACACATTACAGATGTGCGCACCATGCCTGTTTTTGTGAAATGTATGCTAGACATCACAACACACTAAGCTATGGTGCCACCTCTCAAGCCCCACAGGGGAACTTTAAGTGATCACAGACAGGGATAGCATGACGGCTCCTCTTATCATGGATGGTACAATCAAAAATGTAAACGACATTCCAAATAAAGCTCATTCTGTATGACCAAAAGAGCAGGTCATGAAACAAAACACGTCAATAGGATCTGTTAACTCCCTAAATATAAAACAAGATTATTTGAATATTAAAACGGTCTATTTTTAAAACAGTACATTTATTTCTACATTGACATCCCTAATGTCAATATATACTCCCAAATAAAACTATCCTGACTGAAAACAAGTTTTCTTAAAGAAAATGTCTGCACACTTAGGCGTTTAAGGCAGCATTACTCCCTTTAACTGAAGATGTTCAGTTAGCATGCTATGCGTGCAAATTTTATTTTACTTTTACTGATGATAAGTAACCATGGATAACTTAGATAAAGAAAATTTGTGTACAGCAACAATGTTAACATTCTCAAATTATAAGCTGGAGAGTTTTTAGCACAACTTTTCAAGTCTATCAGGTGACACACTTACTAAATTTATTAAAAGCAGAAAGCAAATGCCAACGTCAGTCATGAGGAATGGTATTATAAACACCTTTGCTACCAAGTACTTTGTTACTATCAGTGACCAATAAAGACCGTCCACCTCACTGGAAGCAAATAGATACACACACTGAAGTAATGTGAAAACGCCTGTGAGCAAAGTCCCCTAGCACCTTGAAGAGTCCAAAAGTCACAGTAAACATAGTTGATATAAGAAACCGGCATGAGTTTTAGTCATCCAAAGCTGTCCCCACGGGCTGTTTCCTGTATACCAGAACTGCTCTTGATCTTTCAATGGGACGCAAAGTCGCTGCTCTGTGCCTACAATCTTTTAATGTCAATATGATTTACATCACTGCAGAGTCGGTCTCTGGTTTGGAATTTGTAAAGCATGGCTAATCCTAAAAACTGGTATTCATTCAAATACATCCCATGCGTCTTTAAATCAGTAATAATGGAGCATATCAATCAAAACAAACATAACCAAAATTGCTATAAAGTGAATAATTCAATTATCAGTTAATACACTGGATTTTCACTCATACCAATGTTTAAGTATTTGAATCTCAAAATAAGGAAGATATAAATTTGAACGTTAATTAACAAACAACAAAAAGAATTCTTTAATTCAGGAGGATGGAACATTTCTCCACAAATAATCTTCATATCATTCCTGTATTCTCTTATTTGGAGCCATTGAAGCTTTGTATCTTAATATTTAGAAGGTGGTATGGAATATAAACAGATTTTAGTCATTCATTTATTTGTTTTCTTGAGACAAGAGTCCATAATGTAGCACAAGTTAGCTTTGGACTCCATATGTGGCTCGGACAAGCAAATGGTCTACAGCCTTTCTGCGTCAGTGTCTCAGTGTGGGATGGCACTGAACCAACCTAGCGGGTTTCTATTTTCCAAGTACTTACCCTGAGATTATTTTATAATCACAAAAATTGAAAAAGTAGCAGCAAATTCCTATAGATTTTACTTTTTTTGTAGCCCCTCTCCTATGCTAATATCTTACATAGGACTATAGATCAATCTTCAAAGTCAAGAAATTAACCTTAATTAGGCAAAAAAATATTAGCTTTAATCATATTTCCCACTAACTCCATCCTTTGTGCCAAGATTCCAGAATCCCTTATTACATTGGATTTTGTGCTTTTAACTTTCTGCAGTCAGCTACAATTTTTGTCTTGTGCTTCAACGACGGATATAAACCAGAGATTGGAGTTTGTCTAATGCTTTGTGTGATCAGAAGTTCTACTTCCCTGAGGACGATACGCAATGGCCGCTCTCAGAACAGGATACCCCAGGCCTATACTTCTTTGCAGCACTGCTGATGTTAATTTGGTCACTAGACTAAACTGCTGCCTGCCAGGATTCTCTACTGTCAGTTAACTATTTCTCTCCAAGCAGTGTTTGTTATGAGAAAAACAAGTCAGGGAAAAGCATGGGTTGCTTTGGAAGAAAAAGCTATTGATTTGTGCCTCTTCAATCTAAGAGGTTAGAATAATTTTTTCTTTGTAACAAACATTTTTATTAAATCTAGTCAAAGAAGTTAAAATGCTAAGAAAAACCCACATATTTGATATACATTTAAAGCATTCAAACACTGCTTTATTATAAGGAAAAAATAACAGAATAATATTAAAGTGGTTTTTTTGCATTAAGCAAGAAAATATGCTTCCCCACAATGAATAGAAGCTATTATAACCAGCTTTCAAAAACACACAGAGTACACTAATGTGCTAGGCCATTCTGACAGCTTCTCACAGTGGGGTGGTTTACAACAGAAACTACTGCTAGAGGCCTAAGGTCGGATGAGGGCAGAGCCAGGGGCCCTTGGCTACCTTTGGAGCACTAGGAAAGGATCTGTTCCATGCGTCTCTGTTAGCCTCAGGTACTCTCCACTGTCCTCACTGTGGACATGCCTTGGATGACCACGCAGACACAGCAGAGAAGGGCCTTCTCACTGACTTCATTTAACTGGAAGAATACTGTAAGAGCCCATCTCCAAGTGAGATAACACGCTGAAGCACTGTGATCTGGGCTCCAACACATCTTTGTCTTTTGTAATAAGAAGATACACTCGAACCCCTAATCCTGGGTTAGTTATCAGTATCACTTCACTGACTTGGACACAGTAGTTTTCTTCAGTAACTTACTACTAAAGTCTCCAACTAAAACTACAAAGCCCTACTAGTAAAAGGTAAACCAATATTCCAAAGATGTGTGGGCCCTTGAAATAGTCCTCACTTAAGAAAAAGGAGATAGAGACTAAGAAGACAGTTTAGGAGTAAGAGAACTTGCTGGGCAAACCTGGTGAACTAAACCCCATGAAACAGACAGTGTGCATCAGGAATCCCAGCACGCACGAGCCTGGCATGTCCTGTGATCCAGCACAAAGAGTGGAAAGTGAGAACTGACTCCAGCATTTGTCCTCTGACTTCCATAAGGATGTGTGTAAGCGCAGTAAAGAATGAATAAATAAAGTTTAAAATGAGAGAAGAGACAGCTGGACCATGGAAAGCCTCAAGCGAGACTTGCAGAAACCTATAAAATCAGCACAGCGACTGCAGAGAAAGGTGTTCCTATGCTAACCGTCAGTGTGGTGTGGGTAACCAAACCCTACAGAAGACTTCTCGTGTCCTTTACTGACCCGCTACTGCCTGTAGGCTTGAAACCTGGCTGTCCTTTAGTTATGTCCGAACTTGGTCTCAGGTTGGTTTTTAAACATTGCCTCTTCAGTACAGTCAAATAATTTTTCAAGAGCACTTTATTCATGTATTAAACGGTGCTAAACTAAACAAGTGACATTCAGTCTTGATGCTAATGGGCTGGACCTCAGAATCTGTAAGCCTGCCCCAATTAAATGTTGTCTTTTATAAAGGTTGCTTTGGTCATGCTGTCTGTTCACAGCAACGGAACCCTAACTGAGATATACCAGATGTGCACTTCTAGGACACTGTTTCTATTGCGGGATAGGCCATAGAACCCAGCACTCTGAAGTCCTGTCTGATAGGACATTAATGCACCGACCCAGACTGCTGAAATGTTCTCCAACAGGCAGCACCTCATGGTCTCACTTCGGTTATGCGTTCCTTGTACTGTCAAGTGAAATATATGCATAATCTATAGCGTCCGCCTTATGTCAGCTGCTTAGCTGGCCCCTGAGTCTTGCCTAATTACTCAGAAAGAATAAAGGATTACATGAAACAAGATACAGGAATTCTAAATAAAACAATAAGAGATACTCACTTTTATTATCTGAAAGTCACTGTTATAAATACTTCTAATAAGGATAAATAATGCTAAATATAAATAAATTTAATTTTAAAATTCAAATAATACTAGCAGGATGCCTTATTTACATGCTCTTTGGCCCTAAAGCAGCACTGACCTCTCTCCTGCTTCCCTGAAACAGGTAACTTCAATGAGGTCACTGATCAATTTGCATCAGACCTGGGGGTTATTTACTGAAATCTGATTCAGTTTTATGAAGCCATTCAGTTTATCAGTGCTGTTCATGAACTTAACAAGCAGGACTCCCTTGAGGGTGCTGCATCACCCTTGAATTTGCAGCAGATGATCTGACTCTGAATTATTGATTGATTGATTGACTGACCGACCGATTGACCGATTGATTGATTGATGGTTATCTCCTTAGTTCTTCAAAATATCTGAGAAGAGATGCTCTTTTTCTGCTACATCTGGGAGAGTTGCATCAAAATATCCCTTTAGATTTTCAATTATTTTAGAGCATATAGCTTGGAGAAAAAGAAGACCCAAACTGATGGAGACCTGAAACGCTGAAATGTGGTTTAGAGGAGTCATTGTCTTAAAAAGCTGGAGTGAAGTTGCAGAAACCAACAGCTTCCATATTAAAAAAACAAATTCCAAAGGACTGAGCTAACAGCTCATGATGACTGGAGCACCTCACTATTCTATGCTGCCCACAATGCACTGCCCCTCTGTCTGTAGCTCCTCACAGCTAAGGAGTTCACACGGATGGATGTTTCTGTGAGGTGTGACAGGCAGGCTGGACTTGTGTGGCACTCAACTGCTGCAGCCAGTGTCCTCAGCCCCTGGGCCCTCATGAGGAAAGAGTCCCTGTGCCCACCTGTGGCACTCCTGAAGGCGCCTTGAAGAGCACTTTCCACTGTGCAGGAGCGGGGATGCTTTGTACCTCCCTTTTGCCTTTGAAAAATGTCACATTCTCATCCACAGGGCACACTGAGCATTTGTTTCTGATTAGGAACAAATAAGACAGGAATGTCTTGAGTACCCAGAGCCTTTAAAAATGGGGCAAATCTTTTACAACTTATGCTGCAACTGACCAGAAAGCAAGGAATGAATCTGGTTTACAAGAAAGAAAACAAGGAACCCTCCCCCCCAAAACTGTATGTGGTCGGTAAAGTAATTTTTCTACAACGCCTTACACTTTTGATGCTTACTCTCCAGCTCAAATCTGCAGTCATTTGAAATTACAAGAACAGTACATGGCACAGCACAGAACATTTGTAGATCCCCACCCCCATTGAAGCATTTTATTTACATGTTGTGTTACATCTTTAGAAAATCTGAGGGTTTTCCTGATGTCTTGCTTTCCCCTGACCCATAATTCAAGCTGAGATGGTCAGTACAATGTAACCAGTCAGAAAACACTGTTCTGCTATTTCTTAGACCTTTTGTGCTGCATATCAAATCTGCATCCATCACTCCATGGTTAATCTGCCTGTGCAATCCATAACAACACTGACAGTTCTATGATCCTTCATGATCCCGTTTAGCCATGTAACAAGTTGCTCAGTTTTGCCTGTGAGCCTAGCCTTTAACAGCTGACTGAGTCAGCTCTTCAGTCCTAGCAACGGCACACGGAGGCCTGAGGATGAGTATGAAGCAGTCCTAATGTGAGCCTGGTATTTAGTGTCTTATAGGCATTCCTGACATTCAAGGGCATCCGCCAGGACATCATTCTACTGGTGTAAGAGATGGTGGGAAAAGCCAGAAAATTATTAATCATCTAATTTTCAAGTCCTAGTCCTGCAAAATTTCACTTTCCTTCTTCTTCTAGTGATGGTTTCTTTTATTCATTTGTGCCAGGTTTTAACCAAACACATTCTGTAGAAGAAAACAGATATGGCCCTTGTTCTTTAGACATAGGGAAAGGATGAATAAAACAACATCAAATGTAGACTTACACATTGTGAGGAGTGCTGTCTGCGGAGGAAATGGACAGGTTCAGGGGTAGGTCATGGGAGACAATTACCTAGCCACTATGGTCAGTGGAGTCATCTATAATTAAAGTCAGTACTAGTCAACATTCCTCAGAGATGTGGAACCTGCAGGAACCACTGGTGTATGAAGAATCAGCAAATAAAACTATGGTGTCCCACCAGGGAAAGCCACTGACACAGATGCTACAGCTGGAAAGTTGGTGGTAAGCTCTTTCTTAAGGCACTGAATGATGCTCGCCAACCCTAGAGAGGGCACTTTTCCTTCTCAATACATGGATTCAAATGCTAAGAATATTCTATGGACACATTCAGAAATGTTTAATTCAAGACATCCTGCAGCCCCAGCCAAGTGGACCTCCACACCATCTCTGGATAAATCAAACCAAGTATGAGAAAGAAACAGACATAGGAAGATTTTTTTCAGACAAAAAGGGGAACATACTTCAGAACTGATCTAGGAAAGAAAGCATTATACTCAAAGAAGTAAGCGGTCCGAAAGCTGAAATAAATAGATCAGAATGAGCAGAGCACCAGAGAAGCCTACAGAAAGAGGGAAGTGTGTGGCCTCCTGTACTACACAGGCTGAAATATACAAAACTTTTCATTCAACCCGGCTATGTGAAAGGTTAACTTGATGATTCTCAGATCTCAAAAGCTCTTGGGAAAGATGCTGCAGATGAAGGAGCCACCCTTAAACACTCATGTGTAGCTTCCTTCTGCTGTTGGGCTCCCTTCCCTCTGATGGGTCCGTCCACCCTTCTTTCTCCTTCCTTCCACTATCTTAGCGCCAACACAAGTCCCCACTGAGATCTCCTTAGCTTTGGCTTGCACTATGTGTTCACTCCTCGAGTGGCTACATTCTTTTTTTTTTTTTTCTTTTCATCTTTATTAACTTGAGTATTTCTTATTTACATTTCAGTTGTTATTCCCCTTCCCTGTTTCCGGGCCAACCCTTCCCCCTTCCCCTCCCCTTCTGTATGGGTATTCCCCTCCCCATCCTCCCCCCCAACAATCCCGTTCACTGGGGGTTCAGTCTTGGCAGGACCCAGGGCTTCCCCTTCCACTGGTGCTCTTACTAGGATATTCATTGCTACCTATGAGGTCAGAGTCCAGGGTCAGTCCATGTATAGTCTTTAGGTAGTGGCTTAGTCCCTGGAAGCTCTGGTTGGTTGACATTGTTGTTCATATGGGGTCTCGAGCCCCTTCAAGCTCTTCCAGTTCTTTCTCTGATTCCTTCAACGGGGGTCCCATTCTCATTTCAGTGGTTTAATGATTGCATTCGCCTCTGTATTTGCTGTATTCTGGCTGTGTCTCTCAGGAGAGATCTACATCCGGCTCCTGTCTGCAATTCTTTGCTTCATCCATCTTGTCTAATTGGGTGCCTGTATATGTATGGGCCACATGTGGGGCAGGCTCTGAATGGGTGTTCCTTCAGTCTCTGTTTTAATCTTTGCCTCTCTCTTCCCTGCCAAGGGTATTCTTGTTCCCCTTTTAAAGAAGGAGTGAAGCATTTGAATTTTGGTCATCCCTCTTGAGTTTCATGTGTTCTGTGAGTGGCTACATTCTTATCTGATAAATGTAGATGCTTGCACTGCCACCATCACATGGACAGAGAGTGTCTGGAGTGTGGGACGACCTCGGGTTAAAATAAAAATTGAAAAGTACTTTACTTTGGAGGCAAAAACTTTGGAAGTGGGTTGAAACAGCCACAATAATCCTATACAAGATGGTAATTGTTTTTAAGTTATAAAAAAGTAAAAAGAAAAAGACTGGCCAGGCCTGGTAGTTATTCTTCTAATCCTAGCACTTGGGAGATAGAGGTGGAAAGATTCTGAGTTCAAGGTTAACCTCTACTACATAGCAGGTCTCAAGGCCAGCCTGTACTATATAAAAACCAACTTGGGGCTGGGGAACAGTTCAGTCAGTAAAGTGCCTGCATGAAGACTGGAATTGACTCCTAGTGCCTATGTAAACGCTAGGTGCAGGGCTGTGTGCCCAGGAAGGAAGGGAGAGAATAGCTGACCCCAGAAAGCTTGCTGACCAGCCAGCACAGCCAACACAGCCAGCCCCATGTCCCAGTGAGAAACCACCCTGCCTCAAATGACAAAGTAGAAAGGAATGTCACCTAGGGAGACTTACACCTGTAAGCTACACACACACACACACACACACACACACACACACACACACACACACACACACACACACACACACAGCTCAAAACCAATCTAAAGATACTGAAAATCATCCAAAAAGAGATCAAAGCCAATGGAGAGTACATGAAAAGGAGCAAGCAGTGTGCACTGGGGGCTTCCCAGCCAATACTGCTGCATAAATCTCCCCGCTGCTCCACGACAGTGGAACTAGACAACAGCCAGCCTAGCTACGTGAGATAGAACTCACGCTAAACAAACACCTAAGAATCAGATGGGGTAAAAAGAAAAATACTATGGTTAATAATTACAAACAGAATAAACCCAAACAAATTCAGACTCTGAAGTACCCAAATGCCTGCACACTACACAAACAGGGGAGGAGCTGGCAAAGAACACGGAGAAATCAACTACTGAAAACCAGTCACACCCAGCAGGTCTGCGACTGGATGCTGCTCTGGTGAACTTGCTCTTAAAGGTGGTTCAGGAAGTAGAGGCTGACTCGCCATACCAGAGACGGAAGCAGGCAGAGCAGCTGACAAGAACGGGCAATCATAAAGCAAGGACAGCACAGACGGACACTTACTTCTGCTTGAACATTTGTGGATCCAAACATTTCCAAATGCACAGAGACCAACAGGAGCTTCTCTAAAAGTATCATCAGCAGTATGGCTTTGATCATTTCTGATCACCATAGTGGGTAACAATTTTAAAAGATCCATGTTAAATTGCTCACTTCTACAAAAACCTGACAGTTATAGAGGAACAATCAAAGAATAAAAAAACGACAATATTTAAAAATGTACAGCTTGGGCTGGAGAGATGGCTCGGTGGTTAAGAACACTGACTGCTCTTCCAGAGGTCCTGAGTTCAAATCCCAGCAACCACATGATGGCTCACAACCATCTGCAATGAGATCTGATGCCCTCTTCTGGTGTGTCTGAAGACAGCTACAGTGTACTCATATACATTAAATAAATAAATCTTTAAAAGAAAAAAAAAAAAAAAAAAAAAAAAGAATGGGGACTCGCCCAAATAATCTACAACTGAGAAAGACAGGAAAAGACAAATAGACCAATAATCCTGGTGAGCACTCACACAGTCTGCCTAATAGAAGTCCAACAATGCTTTAAGAAAACAATACAGCTTAATTAATTGGAATTTGATCCCTGAAGGCTACAAGGGTTTATCATATAAAAAATTAGTCAATTACTTCACCTTATTAGCAAGATAAAAATCAAAGGCTGTGTCAGCATTTCAATAAATGCAACCATGTGACAAAATCAATACTAAATTAAATAAAACCTCAAAAGTCAATGATGTCTGTTATTATCAGTTCTATTCAATGTTGTACCAAACAGCAAAAGCCCATGAAGCAAAGCAAAGTAACATTACACAGGCTGGAAAGAAAGACAGTCCCTGCATGAATCCAGTGTATTAAGAGAAGATATGAGGGCTGGAGGGATGGCTCAGTGGTTAAGAACACTGACTGCTCTTCCAGAGGTCTTGAGTTCAAATCCCAGCAACCACATGGTGGCTCACGACCATCTGTAATGAGATCTAATGCCCTCTTCTGGTGTGTCTGAAGACAGTGACAGTGTTCTCATATACATTAAATAAATAAATCAAGTGACCCACCCTGACATTATAACATACATGTAACTTTATATGGACTGGGCATCTATATCTTTATATATTTAAAAGTATATATATAATAATTAAAGAAATAGAGATCATATATTTGAGTCTGAGCAAGGTGTCAGGTGACACATGGCTAGAAGGAAGAAAGGGAAGACAATGTAATTAAATCTAATTTCAAAAGACTAAAGAATTAAAAACCAAAACCAAAGCCAGATGGAGGTTACAATACACCAACTGTAATGGCACACTAACCACCCTGTGGTGTCAACTCTTACATGGTGCTTGTAGAGGATACAATGTCACAGCCACTTTAGAAGGACGCTTGCCAAATTCTAAAGTAAGCATATACTTAGAATATTCTCTGGGGTTGGGGATTTAGCTCAGCGGTAGAGCGCTTGCCTAGGAAGCGCAAGGCCCAGGGTTCGGTCCCCAGCTCCGAAAAAAAAAAAAAAAAAAAAAAAAAAAAAAGAATATTCTCTAGCCATCCCAAGCCTAGGTATTTACCCAAGAGAAATAAAAACATGTGTAAACACAAGGCTTATAACTGGAACACTTGTGATTGCCTCAAGCCAAAACACTACCACGCCTGTCATCGGTGAATGATTCACACGTTCTGGCATGGTCATAAAACAGAGTAGTACCAGTAAGATAAAAGAATGAGCTGCTATATAAATAATCATATAAATGTTTAAAAAGAATTATGAAAGACACAAGCCACAAAAGCATACATGACTCCATTTACATAAAATCCAGGAACAGTAAACAGAGGCAGGAAGCAGGAGGACCCTGCTGAAGGGAGGGTCTAACCTGGGCTGCATGAGAACACACAGTGAGCAAACTAACACAGAGCAAGAATCTATTGTCCTAAACGTCCGAATCATCTCAGAATGCTCTAAAATCCTTGTAGACATTTACAAAAATTAATTCCTTAAAGTTTTGTACAATGTATTTTAGCCATATTAACTTCTCGCCTGCAATTTGTCCTAGATCCACTCAACTCCCTAGCCATCCACATTGTTTTAAAAAACAATTGTAAACAAATATTTGAGGTTATTACTGGGGGTAAACTATACTTAAGAAAGCAACAAATGTGAGAGGTTTTGTTTAACTGCCCTCATTGCTTGGTGAAGGGGTAAACTGCACGTGACTTAGCAAGGAGGTGGAGACAGTCAGAACTGCAAAGCACAGGAGAGAGGTCTTGGAGCCACCTACGTAAGTGACAAGAGGGCCAGAAAGAAGATACCATCTGGAGCTTTATTTTGAAAGACTGAGAACCACGGGGATTAATATGAGGGTGTGGAGGAAAAAAATCATGGTTGAAGCCACTGGACTTCCAGAAGAGTGGCTCTACTATGTAAATGAATGGGGAAGACCGTGAGAGAAACTGGTTTGGTAGAAAATGAAAACTTTTAGTTTGGATTTGTTACGGTTGAGATGTATATAAAACATTTATAAAAATGTACAATTAGGATCTGGGAACGTTCAGACAGTTTTTATTCAGGTTCATTTAAACAAAGAGCCTAGAGATAAAAGACCTCAGACCCAAGACCTAGGAAAATTCAGTAAGGAAACTAAACCCAAATCAAAGGAAAACAAACAGATGCGTAAAAACTGAAGAAGCTAGAGAAATAGTAAAAGCTAAGAGTGGTATGACAGAGACTGTGAGGCAAGCAAAGGCTGGTCAGTGGTCAGCTGCTAGGAAAGCGAGGAAGGACGCTGAGCTGGGAGCGGACATCATGGAAGGTGAGGAGACGGAGAATGCATGGCGGCGTCTCTCTGAGAAAGTTTAGCAGAAAACAGAGTAGGAGCCAAGTAGTATTCGGACAAAGAAGGGTAGGGACCACACTGGCTATCACGTAGGTGATGTGGGAGCCCTTCGCACTCACAGACATGATCAGTGATGGTACTGCAGGGAAAGGATGAGATCTGGAAAAGCCTTTAGTACCCTCTGTACAGGAAACCGCAGCACGTGCCTCCTAGAAGGCTGAAAAGCTGTCTTTGAGTTTGGCACTTATCACACTTTATTTTCTTACACAACTAGTACAAGGGAAACTTCTGAGTAAGTGCACGTAAGTATGCTTCTCTTCCCTGTCTTCTCACTCCCTCCTGCCCCTTGTCCTTCTCACTGCTCTTTCCATTTCAGCAGCGGAGTCTTCCGTTTCCTAGGTGTGCACTCCACCCATGAGGTACATGACTGCCCCTTAACTCTGCCAAGTTGTCTGGGCCATCTTCCTAGAGCTTACTATGCACTATGGGCAAGCCTCCTCTTTGCAGCCTTTCTGACTCAAACTCCAGGCCCAAGCAATTATCTGTTTGTTTAGGAAAGGGCTGGAGGGACAGTGAGACTCTACTAGATCGCAGATAAGGTGGGACACTCCTGAAGCCAGCGGTTGTGAAGTGGCTCGAATTGAATCAGAGGTAAGCTCCGTAACAAGTCAATTAGGCAGCAACATCCTGAAGTCAGTCATGGGAGCCAGGAGCCAATTATTCAATAGTTTTCACAGTACCTGATTGGTTTGATTAAATCTCAGACTACTTCAATATTCTTGGTGATTTGTGCTTTCTTTATCCGACATGACATATATTATAATCAAAGCTCAACAGGTGAGAAGTCTTAAAACCCTAAGCCTGAGTTCGGTCTGTCTCACTCGCCTGATATCTAACAATTACATACGCTTCTAAGTAGTAGAAATGAATAGGTTAGTGTTCCCTCCAAATTCATGTCAGAACCACAGTGAGACTTTCAGACTATGGTGAGGTAGGGACTTGGGAACTAGGCTGGGAGAGCTGTACCCTACTAGTGCTCTTTAAGAAAAGGGTGAAAGAACTATGTTCTGCAGCTATTGTCCCCCAACTCCTACCCTCACAGGACTCAAGAAACAAAGGGAATTAACGGGGTTCAGCGTTCTCCTGAGACTTAAAGGATTTATAAAACTCCTCCAGAAGATAGTAAGAGCAGCGATGATTGGGAGAACGGAATCTCCAGCACTCAGAGCTGCCAACAAGTTGTTCATAAAGAAGGATGTGAGGGTTGGGGATTTAGCTCAGGGGTAGAGCACTTGCCTAGCAAGCGCAAGGCCCTGGGTTCGGTCCCCAGCTCCGAAAAAAAAAAAAAAAAAAAAAAAAAAAAAAAAGAAGGATGCGGCTTTCAAGAATTACCACCATGCTATGCGGGGCTTTGATGGCGCAGGAGCTACTGAGTCAGCCATGTTCCTATGACAACACTTCACCCACACTCCTACAGGCAACCCAAACAGGTTCCATCGGCTACCGTTGGGTGGATCTGCTTCTTCGGTCTGCTGCTACTCCCCTATCTGGGGTGACAAGACGTTTGCTTACTGCTCACACACTTCCACATTCTTACTTTTCTTGAGGGCCTGAGCCTTATTTCACTGGAAAATCTATACAACAAACTGTCTTGCTTTTGATTTTTTTCTACCAAGAACATGCAATCTTTAAGAAAAAAGCTTTCAATGTTGTAGGTGTGATACAATTTGTCCCCTAAAATTCCATGTGCTGAAATTCAGCCTCAATAAGTTAAAAGGAGGTGCATTTTTTTTAAAGATTTGTTTATTATATATAAGAGCACTGTCGCTGTCTTCAGACACAGCAGAAGAGGGCATCAGATCCCATTACAGATGGTTGTGAGCCACCATGTGGTTGCTGGGATTTGAACTCAGGACCTCTGGAAGAACAGTCAGTGCTCTTAACCACTGAGCCATCTCTCCAGCCCAAAAAGAGGTGCATCTTTAAGATGTAGGGACTAATGGAGACTATTAGGCCACCATCAGAAGTGATTAATTACTTCTCCAAAACGGGTTAGATTTTGTGGAAAGTAGACTGTTATAAAGAACTGCCACACTTTGTGTCTGGCTGCGTCTCCAGATGACTATTTCCCTGTCTACTTCCCTGATGTGTTTGTTGTAAGTCAGGGAGCATTCACTGGACAGTACCGTAATGTTTAGAATTTTTATCATCAGAATGAAATGCCATGTAAGTCTCCTTTCATAGAAAATACTTAATAAAATATTGAGCCAGTATTGTGTAATAGTAACACCAAACAGACAGAAGACACTTACCAGACACTGAGTCAGGTGAAACCTTGATCTTGGACTTCCCAGCTTCAAGAACTGTAAACACAAATTATTAATACTGAATCTGGCTTCATCCAAGTTGGAAGTTTTATTATCAAAAGATAATGTATAGTGAACAAATACATATACATATCAGATGGTGAAAAGGTGTCTCCACACATGTAATTGAAAGGCATTTCATATCTAAAATAATTCACAAGTACTCAAGAAAAAATTTGACTCATTAGAAATATGATCCCAAAGTCCTGAGCAGGCATTAAAAATAGAAACCCAGAAGCTAAAAGTCTTACAAGAAGCTGAAAAGGCACCTCAATCGAGCACTGCTGCGCTGAGCAAAAATACCTCTGCCTCTGACAATGGCAGGTGCCGGGCACAGGACTGCAACACAGCTGTCAGGAAAAGTGATGCTGTGGGTGTTAGAATATGCTCGGATGTATCAGTCTCTATACACAGTGATGTCCTTAACAGCATTGTTTATAATGGACAAAACCTGGATATTAAAATGCTCTACCAGTAACAACACAGAATATAAACATACAGACTACTGGCATAGAACACATATAACCTAGTCCTGTGTCTTTACAAATAACATCTCCCATCTCCTCTTCACATCTCTCATTACATCACCCTTCAGTAAACACGCCAAGACATGCAGTCTTTCTAGCCCAGATGATCTGTTACCTGCTGCATGGAGCCTTGTTTCCTGTCCCATTTCCAGTACTCCTCAACCTGGGCCCTCATCGTTTTACATTTGAATAAAGTGTCTAACTATAAATGTTAATATAAATGTAAGGCCCTCTTCACCTCTGGTTGCATTCTTCTTACAAACTGTCACACCCTTCCAGAAGTGTCACCTGAGAGCACTGTCACTATACCAAACCATTCTTACTGGATGAAGGATAAGAAAAAATCATGGCTACAATTTACTAGACGTCAACTATTACTTCATTTATCATAATACTTAAACCAGCTGTTACTCCTGTCTTACAAATGAGACAAGTGAACCTTACGAAAGGTAATTCACAAGCTAATACGTGGACAAACCAAGGTTTGATCTCTCAGTCGTTGACTGCAAAGTCCTGGCGTTAATCATTACATCATCCTCATAAGTTCTTGTACATGCATATTAGGTTCTAAGTGTTCTGTCATGGCCTACTCCCAGCATGGCCTCCTTCTTGTCTCTCCTCTATAAAGCTACAGCACATATGACCAAGGCAGCTTTCCTTCCTTTCTTCCTAACAGAACCCCCATTTTATTAAGGGCCATAATATGGTCTGTTTAAACCACACTTCCTGCCCTGCCTTCAGCCCACGCTATCACTCACACAATTCTGAAGAGATTAGGTGAAAAATTTCTAGGAGGGGCTTCTGGGGAACGTGTTCATTCTCTTGGCATGCAAGCCTGCCTTACCTCACTCCCCTGGCCTCATCTGAAGAGCTGTTCTATCTACATAGAACATCCCTCATGAAGCTGTGAGGTACATATGTGAGAATAACAACCTCACACTTCCTGAGGCAGATTTAAAATCAGCAGCCTCAGGATCTGAGGAACTCCCACTGCCTATCTATGCATCATGTGTTTCCCATGCTTTCCCATCATAGTTAAACATTCCTACTATACATATATGTACATGTTATATGTGTATGCATATGTGTGTGTATGTATGTATGTATGTATGTATGTATGTATGTATGTATGTATGTATGTATGTATATAAAAACACAGAACAGAAGTCCTGTATATCCTTAAAGAGGACACCGATTTGACTTCCAATGAAAGCGGTTTTCTCAAGCATGGTACTCCTGAGCTGCCTCGCAACTGCATTCTATCATCATTGGATCCACAGTGCTGATGTGGACTTAAGACAGAGGGAAGCCATGCCACAACATACTCTTGTCATTTATTGTGCCTCTGATCCAAGAGTCTCACCTGCTCTGCCAGGACCCATAATAGGGACAGCCTAAGTTATGAGTGAGCATACTTTCACAGCTAGGCAAGGAACTGATTCAACAGAAAACAGTTGTTAGTTTAAGGTTGGGGGTTAGGGGTTAGGGGTTAGGGTTGGGGTTGGGGTTGGGGTTGGGGTTGGGGTTGGGGTTGGGGTTGGGGTTGGGGTTAGGGTTAGGGTTAGGGTTAGGGTTAGGGGTTAGGATTAGGGTTAGGGTTAGGGTTTGATGTATATTCTTTAGAGCATAACGGATCGCTTCTCGGCCTTTTGGCTAAGATCAAGTGTAGAGCATAACGGAATTTGTATAAGCACTGTCAGTGACTAAGGTGACAAAGAAGTAAACTTTAGGAGAATGTTTGAAACAGTAGAATGCTGTCAAGGATCCCATGAAAGAATTCTTGAGGTTTTGCTATTTTAAGGATGAAAGTTCTGTTTTATTGTTCTCTACAGATCAAAAACATTGAGATCAAGCTGTTTTAAGATACAGGGTGAAACCCCTTGTCACTCCATGATTTTATTTTTAAATAAAAAGAATTATTAGATAACACATGGGCCAAAGCAATGAATCAAGTAAGACAAGAAAACAAACTAGACTGAATTATGTAGAACGGGGTCTTCTAAAGCACCTTTGGGTTGGAAGACAACAAACAGTTGGTCTGTCCACACTCGTGTGTACCTTTATTATGCCCCGTTAGAGCTGAACCAAAGGCTTTAACACGGAGATATGGATAGCCCTCAGCCCAAACCACTTCACTTTAAATAGGAAGTACAGTATAAAAACGTTCAAAGCGAAGAAGTATCAGCACCCAGGGCGTCTCTCCCCTCCCTCTTCCATGGTCATGTGACCTGTACATTACAAACACATTCACAAACACAGTTATCATGAAACTAAGACTAAACTCTTCAGGGAAGTCAGGGGACAGGAGTGACCAGGGCTTTCCCAGAGTAAAATCTAGATGACGCAGAAAGCCACACATTCTCCCCAGCAATTACACAACAGGTCAGGAGGACGAATGCTACTCAGAACTCGTGTTGTATGTAAGTACAGAACCCTGAAAGAACAGGTCCCTGAGTCTGAGTTTAAACCACTCACCACATGGGCTGGCCGCAGAGCCAAGTGAAGCAGCTCCCGTGGGAAGGCTGCTCTTAGAAACGGCTGAAGCCACGGAAGGAGCCGACGACGATGTTGTGGTGGAAGAGGCTGGTGAGGACGGCAACCGTTCTCCAGACTCCATCTCTGTGACAGAGGAAAATGCCGTATTAGGAGGACACTCAAAAGAATTACACATGTTTATACATTTTGCTTATTTTTTAAAAGTCTGGTATCAATTTAGAAGAAGTTAAAGGTGAAATATGAACAAAATACTCCCATGGCTTGAAATTCTCCTGCCCAAACTCATGCTCAGGCTTAAGTCTGAGGTGTGGGTAGGAGGTGGGGCCTGGAAGACTCCAAGTCTTTGATGCCTTTGTCTGGAGCAGGGCAGGAATGAGCAAATTCTCATTCTTATAAAAATGCACTCCCCACACTGGGAGGCCACCTCACATGCTGAGCTGCTCAGACTTTCTATTTCTTAGGCTTCAGAACTCTCAACTTTATAAATCATTCAGTCCTGGATGTTGTAGCAATAGACCGTGAACTAAGATGAACACTTATGAACCAGGTTTAATTTTGTTTTTGAGACAGGGCGGTGCTCAAGCTGGTTTTGAACTCTCCTCCCCACCCCAGTCTCATAACTGGGGTGACAGGCATGTGTCCCTGCAACTCAGCTTGAAGCAAACTGAATTCTACGTGCACTATATCCTTTAATGAATCGCATGGTTTGTGCATCTAAAAAATGCCCTAATTTTATGCAAGTGTGTGAAGTCATCAACTTGGGGAAAATTAATACTCTTACTCTTCTCAAGGTTCTTCGTCATCCACCAGCAAGTGATCTGTATTCCTGTGAAGCAGTGGTTTGAAACCTCTGGGTTGTGACCCCCTTTTTTTGGGGGGGGTTGCATATCAGATATTTACATTATAACTCATAACAGTAGCACAATTACAGTTATGAAGTAGCAGTGATATAACTGTATGACTGGGGTGTTGCCACAGCATAAGGAACTAACTGTATTAGAGGTCACAAGGCTGGGAAAACTGAGTTGGTAAAGGAAGAAGGCATTACAAGCTGAGTGTGGATGTGTGTGCTTATCAACTCAAACACGGGAGATTGAGATGGGATTCACTAGCTAAAGGCTAGTGAATAACACTAGGAAATCCCTTTTAACGAGAGATGAAGAAGGGCAGTAGGGGAAGAAAACAGGAGGGGAGCTGAGATGGGGAGAAAAGAAAGAAAATGTCAATCTGAGCAAATGGTGTCCGCATCTAACTCCAGACACAAGTATCCTTGCATGGCTTGGGTGACCAGGATGACTCAGGAACTTGAGAGAGAGAGAGAAAGGGGGGGGGGGCATCCCCCGACCGACCAGCCCTCTTTATAGTTTTATTAGAGCCAAGTTTCCACTATGGTTCAATAGCCTTAAGTATGAACTGTTTGTTTATAATGACCAATCACTTCTAAGCATCCTTATTAATGCAATTTGTTGCTGTATGTTAAATCTAACATAGATTACAATTTCATTGAAATGGTGATATTCAAACATGAGAACCTAACAGACCATGATCACTTTAGTGATATCCCAACTAAGTATAGAAATCACAATGTTTACGAATAAAGCTACAGGAAGAAAAAAATAGTGCTCATCTATTAGTGGATTTACAATTCATCATAAGCAAACTCTCACCAATAACTTGTTACAAAAAGGTGTCAGTATTATTTATATGCTGTCATCAATTCACATAGACACATATTTTCTTGAAAAAGTTGTTCAATTACATCTTGAAATTTAGAGTACTTAAAGACAAGGTTAATGTTGAAGTATCAAATGAATTCATAAGTACATACATTTTTCTTGATAGAAGGAATCACACAAAGGAAGGGTAATCTTGTGGCACTCTTAAGCATTTTGAGTGAGACCACTTCAAAAAGCTTCTTATGCAATTCAACAGCCACTCGTAAAATCCCAGTACTGCCTGCCATCCATCACTGCCTTAGATGCAAGCACTATGTATGTATCTCATGTTCTTACAGAATCTTTCTCTTTATCAGTATTTGTCCAGGGAAAAGACAGAGGTGCTACTGATGGCTAAATCGAGTCATGTCTAAGGGCTGGTTTGGGTCAGATACAGAAACAAATGGCTTCTCAGACATATGGCTAACACCTTCAGAAATTATTTTTCATTAATTCTACTTTTTTTAATAATTTATTTTATTTTATGTGTTGACTCCAATATATAATATATAACTACCTGTTTCTTTTACCTTCATAGATCCACTAACCACAGAGTGGTATAAGTTTATAATTTCCTAAAAGTTGTAAAAATGCTTTCATTCAAGTATTTCTTCTACAGCCAACAAGGTGGCTCGGCAGGTAAAGGCGTTTGCTACACGATCCCTGGTACCCACGTAAGGAGGAAGAGAACTGACTCCAGAACACTGCCTCTGACTTCCATTTTATGCTGTGGTATACACACACAACAACTATAAAATTTTAAAACCATTTAGTCCATCAAAAAGTTGAATATATAAAACTCCAAGATTCAGGTAACAGACAGAAATAATAGCCAAACAGCAAACAAAAATGTTTCTATTAACAGACTGTGGGAAGTATGTGGCATCAAAATCTTACCAGATAGGACACACCATTACTCTGTGGATATAATATATACGTGGGCAAATAATTTTATTAAGAAACATTTACATGCTTTAATCCCAGCACTGGAGAAGCATAGTCAATTGGATCTGAGTTTGAGGCCACCCTGGTCTACAGAGTGAGTTCATGGGACAGCGAAGATCACAGAGTCAAATAAAATGAAAATAGAAAGAAAGAGAGAGAGAGAGAGAGAGAGAGAGAAGAGAGAGAGAAGAGAGAGAGAGAGAAAGTGAACAAACGAAAGGAAGGAAAATTTTATTGTATTTTCAAACTGTTATTTCAAGCAAGTAGACGGTCTGCTATGATTTCGAGTACAGATATACAGAACTCTTTCCTTGTCAACTCACACTGAGCTACAACCATGAGCAGCCGCCTGTTTACATCATGAACAGAAGTCGATGATGAGGCTGTGCTCAGTCTGCTCTCCTACTCAGTGTTGGATTCCCTAAAGGCTGCTTCTGCGCCTGAACTGAAGTAAGTTACCTCTCAAGTCCCAGTAAGTACACACTTGGTAGTTAAGAGATGGCCCTCTCCTAACCAACAAAACTCCCAAGCCGCCCGTGTTGCCCACACCTACTGCACAGCAATCAGGAGGCTCGGGAAGATAGTCCCAAATCTGAGGCTAGCTTGAGCCGCAGAGAAACTTTCAGGTCAGCTTGGGCTTTAGAGTAAGAGTCTCCCTCCCTCCCTCTCTCTCTCTCTCTCTCTCTCTCTCTCTCTCTCTCTCTCTCTCTCTCTCTCTCTGTGTGTGTGTGTGTGTTTCACACACATGTATGTTATATGTATGTGCTGGATCTGTGTCTTCACGGGCGTACTTGAGCACAAGAGCATCTGTGGATGTCAATGTTAACCTAGTAACCTGAACTTGGAGCTGAGAAAATTGGCTAGACTGGCTGGCCAGTGAGCTCTCAGGATCTTTGTCCCCTCGGCCCAGCCACACTCTGGAGTAACAGACACATGTTGCTAGGACCAGCATTTAGGTGGATGCTGGCACCAAGCGCAAGTCCTCAAATGTGCATGGCAAGTACTCTGCCAGGGGAGCCTTCTCCATGGCCCAAACGCACACCACGCTGAACTACATGTGAATTTCTGATAAATCTTTTAAAAATTTACTCAAGACCTCAAGAGATCTGAAAATGAGAAAATAATCCAAAAGCAAATGACTGGCTTTTATATTTATTACTCAGTAAATAATCTATTCCAAGAGTATCCTTTTCTATCCAAAAGATTAAGCACTCCTTTGAAAGAAAATATTTGTAGGGAAGAGGTTATCCTAGACAAATAGATACATGAGAATAATAACCATGGATTAGACAATGTCTGTAGATCAACTAAAGTACAGGTATAATCTATGGGTTTAAGCTCAGAGATTTCTAGCAAAGATACAAAGACTTGAAAGATAAAGACAATGTTTGGTTAACTAATATAAACTCGAGAAACTCCAAAGGACAAACAAAAGACTATAGACTTAGAAAGACAATTAACATTTTAACAGAAATGGTGATGTTGTTTTAGGAAATAGCAGCAGCCTAGGTACACAGCAAATACAGACATAACTGACGGACGCTGTTCAACCCTACATAAAACATGTACACAGTTTACAAGATGAGCTAAATAAACATTCCACTCCTCTCAGGGAACAGGAAGGAACTGGAAAATATACATCCTTTCTAAATAGCAAATGGTTAAAAACAATGAGCAGCATATTTAAAAATTTGACTTTGTTCTGGCCACCCCATATCAGGTTTGCCTTTAGACTATTACAACTTCTCTACTCAAGTCTTCACAGGCATTTATACTAGAAACATACTTAAAGAGATGGATAGAAATGATGTTCATTAGCGCTTTACAATTGCAAAAGAGTAAACAAAATATGTCCATCAATAAGAACTATCCAAGTTTGAACTAATTACACCTTTTTTTTAAAAGAAAGAGGTGGATCTGTATTAGCTAATGTGTTAAGGACGCAGTCTAGTCAGCAAGATCTCCTTTGTGCTCAGGATAATGGGATGGAGCTAGAGTCTAATGCATGCGTGTTGGCAGAATGTTTCTAGAAAAAACTGAGAAACTGCGAACTATAGGTAAAGGACCAGAGACTTGTATCCAGGCTGAGGGAATTAGCTTTCACTGTACATATTTTTATGTCTTTTAGTCCTTTACCATGTTCTTGCATTGATGATAGTTAAATAAGTGAAAGGAGAACGGTTTGTTGTTGCTGGAAATTACTCTTCCAAATAGTGCATGGGAGATGCAGTCTAGTGCACTGGGGGGTGGGGTTCACAGTAACTACTGAAATGAAAGTCAAGCAACATCTGATCAAACGAACCTGTGGCTCTGCCTAAAAGAGTCTACAATTCAACCAGGAAAAGATCTGCTGGTACAAGATGGCACAAATGTGAATGGAGGGGGTGGGGGTGGGGCCCAAGGAGGTCCTCATGCCTAGTAGGCCAGCACCCTACCTCAAACCCTCATTTCTAGTCCTAAAATGAAAACCGTGTGGTTCTACTGTTTACTCTTTAAAATTTCCAATTATACTTTTCTTTATACATTTGAAAAGAATTAAATGAACTCACCGTTTTTAGGTGAGAGTTTGTTGAAGTAAATAAAATGAACAATTACATAAAGCTTAAGGCACAACAATTCAACAATGAAATAAGTTGGTATAAATAGAACTCAAAATATAACAAATACAAGACTAGAAACATCCTCAAAGAGAAATAAAAAGATCACAAATGTACATATATTTACAGTGACATGTGTGTGGTGGTCGAAGACCTTAAACACAACCTCACTATGGAAAGCCACTGCCTGCTGCTGAATGTTTTTATACCAGGCTCTATGCTAACTAATTTCATTATTTTAATTAAGGCAAATAAAATCCAAGTGTAACTGTTAATGTCTACAGTAGGCATAGAAAGGTTAAGTAGCCTGTCATAAACAAAACGTCTTAAGTGCTTGCCTATGACTGATGTGACTCACGCTTAACAGTATCTGAATTTAGCTCAGGTTTGGGCTACACAGCAAAGCTGTTTGTGTTAACAACATAGAGGGGAGGGGCAGCTACGGAGCTCGGTGTGCAGAGCTGCTGACAAGCAGTGTGCAACGCCTCTGTTGGTAGTGCCAGCAACTTTTTCACAGGAAACCATTTGATCTCATCTGTGGTAGAACACAATTAGAATGCCACATTCATTCTAGACACTGGTTTTGTTTGCTGATTTGAAGACTATAAAAGGGAAGCAGTCCAGGAAGTCAATTCAATAAAAAAATAATTGGGGAGGGACTGCAGTTCAGTCATAAATCTTAGCCTAGCAAATGAATAACAAGAAAAGTCTAGAGGCAAATAAAAGTCTTGATATAGCCTTTTCTTCTAAAATACTTACAATGGTCCATAGAACCTAACCATTAAAAAAAAGAAGCTGCTGCTTATAGAACATGAAAATATTAGGAAAATTTCAGTGAGTAGGAAACAAAGATAAAAAACTAAAATACTTATGTGCTAATAATCTTATTTTCTAATGATACAAAGTGAAATAGAAAAGGAACATAAATATCATGCAGAATGACCTCCTCGAAAAAGTAGACACATGTTTTGATGTGATGATATATAAAAATATTTACAGTCAAGCACTAGTGGCACACGCCTTTAGTCCCAGCACTAGTGAGTCAGAGACAAGCAGATCTCAGAGTTCAAAGCCAGCCTGGTCTCAGAGTTAGTTCCAGGACAGCCAGGGTTACATAGGGTTTAAAACCATATATATATATATATATATATGTATATATGAATGAGATAATGTATTAAGGAAGCAAGAACTGACTGAAAATACTTAAGTTTAGGAGAGTTCTCCGAAATGGTCACAGTAGTTTCTCAGAGTGATGACATTATGAGTGCATGCCATTTCTTCATATATTCTTATGCTTTCAGTCTATTCTGATTTTATACTTAAAATATTAGTTGTGTTTTACAGACAATAACTGACTATATCTTAAGGGAGAAAAGTAATGTTTTTGTTTGACTGTGCCCTATGATAATGACCAGATGAAAGTGTTCTTACACGGACTTTAGTAGGACAGCTTAACCACACGCCCGACGGTAGGTACCTCCTGGGTGGCCCGTGGTTACCATTCAGTGCACTCTCTCCCAGTAGTTCAAAGTCATCAGCTCTAGAGCTTTCATTTCAATCCCTATTAACAATGAGAAATGCAAAGTACCAAGGACATTAAACAATTTTCCACTAAAGGACCAGATGTATTTTGAAAAGCAGTCCATTAATGTTGTTGGCCAGCAATATCATTGTTTAATAATCAATAGCATAGTTCAGAGCCAATTTCCTCCCAGCTTTCGTCTAAGCTTTCCTCTGGTAATGAATGAATATCTTGCCCTACCACAGCATCTGTCTGTCTGTCTGCCTGTTTTTCTAGACAGAGTTCTCTGCCAGGGTTAATGGCTATCCTGGAACTAGTTCGACTGCCTTTGCTAGAATTAAAGGCTCACCCCACCACCACACAGCCCTACCGCACATTCTGAATTTTTTATTCTCACATAAGTTATTGAGAACAAATTAAAAATGGCACAGATAAGAGACACAAACATATTTGCATATACATGTAACTTATGTACAGAGAGAGAGAGAGTGAGAGAGAGAGAGACTCTCACTGAGTTATTCAATAGCATTAAGGAACTTGAAGAGACATCAGTAGATTACGCAATCTAAAGAATGAGAGTAAACGTCTGTCAGCAAAGCCTTGAGGACATATGGGTGACGAGCGCAGGTTCCAACATTCTCAGTGACAGTCTTGGATGGGGAGGATGGAGGACACAGCGCTAATATCTTAAGGTACAGACAGAATGTCTGGATAGTTTACATTTTTGGTTAAACACATAAACCTGAGGATACAAGAAGCTGAGAAAACTCCAAACTGAATAAGCTGAACTCTAGACAGAAATAAGGAATTTTCAATTAAATGTACACCTTTTACCAAGTGGATTCAAGCTGCACCATTCAGGAAAAGCTACTACTTTGGGGAGAGAACCAGAGAAACATGTTTCGTTTTGTTTTGTTTTTTTCCTGGAGAGTAAGGGAGGTGCTTCAATTAAACTATCATTTTCTCCTTGTTTTGCTTTTCACTGCATATCAGAGTATGATTCTTAACTTTTCCTGAAGTTTCACGAATACTAGGGATTAATATATATCGAACCCTTTTTCTTAGTTCTTTTTGTGAACGTTACATTTACTTATAGCCAAGCTCCATAGCTGAAAAAAATGAATGAGAACAGATAAAACTATAAAAATGAAACCCGTAAGGTAATCAAATCCCTCCCTTGTCACACTTTCTAACTGAAGCCTGAGGTAAGCAGATTATTTCGCAGAGGCTTACACTACAGTAGTCCACAAACAGCAGCGGCAGAATCCATCCCCACACTGAAGTCTACTATGACATGGATGCCTCTGACCTAACCATAACCAAATCTTACCAAAACGAATCAAATTCTACCTGTCTATTGCAGTCGTCTGGTGCTGGAGAGAGCCAGCGCCACTGCCAGTATTTGGTTACTCTTCCTGCTTTCATTCTTGCCTGAATGGTCAGCTAAACGCCCCTTTCTCCTCATCAACTAATCTCTGGGAAAGAATCGTTGTGATGGTGCAACCTTACTCCTCCCCATAGTAACAAGGAACCTCAGGCGTCTTAGGCTGGGGCTCTTGTGCTGCTGACCTTGGCAAAGCTGCTGTGCTTTTCCTTCCTTTACCTGTCCACATAGCTGGGCATTGAGCCCAGGGCCCTGTGCATGCTGAACTCACTAAGCTGTGCCCTCAGCCTGTATATTCCCCAACCGCACTAAGACCGTAGCTGGAACCACCTCCCTGCTCAGTCACTCCTTTCCCAGTCCTTAAGTCCTGTTGCACTGGTCTCTCATGTTCCCTACATGCCTTACATACACATGTCAGATTTTCCCTGCCCCTCAAAACTCTGTGTTTATCTGACTACTCAAGAGGAAGGTCCTTGGTACAGTGACAACTGAAAACAGGAAGAAGTCAGTTACCCGGCAGTCACTGCACTGAGCATGCGTAATCTGACTACAATCATGAACTTGGATACACTCTGGACGCTCATGAGGAGAAGCTGAGTTTGTTAGGTGTCTTAGCTAGGGTCTCTATTACTGTAAAACATCATGACTAAAACCAAGTTGGGGAGTAAAGGGTTTATTTTGTCTTACACATCTAGATCACAGTCTATCACTGAGGGAGGTCAGGGCAGGAACTGAAGCAGAGGCCATGGAGGACTGCTGTCTTCTAGCTTTCCCCTCCTCTACTGTTCAGTCTGCTTTCTTATACTATCCAAGACTATCTATCCAGGGGTAGCATGGTAGAATGGTCCACACACATCAACCATCAATCAAACAAAACAGTAGCCAAAAGAACAAGACTCCACAATCTCACCCACGTGTCAATCTAGTAGGCACATTTTCTCAGCTGAAGGCCAATCTGTTGGAGGCATTGTCCTCTAACTGAGGCTTCCTCTTTGCAGATGTCTCTAGTTTGTGTCAAGGTGACGTAAAAAAATAGCTAGTACATGTCTTATATTCTTTGGAACCTGTTACACATAGTGATTGCTTCTTCGGTGTGTGTGTGTTCTATTTATGCATAATAAATTAATATTGTATTTGAGTAGAAAAGAGGAAGTGATCTTATGAGTCTCGAGTTCTGTTTCTTGACCACAGGCCCACTGCTTCAAACTCCTCCCACTGGGCCCCCAACACCATGGACCCTTCTCCTTTCTCTTTTAAGTGACTCAAGTCAAGGTAATTTATTGTAGCAAAAAAATTAAAAGAGCAGCTAAGATATACTGTAACATCTTCTGCTATTGTTATTATCAGGATGTAGAATCCTAACAGGGGAACTGGTATTCTCAAAGTCTGTGTTAGAATGACCACACACTGTACGAGAAAAATGAGTCAATAAAAGTAATTATAGCATTTTTAATAACACTACACAAACACTTTCAGTTCAAACTCATAATACAAACCTCTATTTTATCAATTTTTATATCTACAGTTCTCATTTTTAATCTGCCAAAAATCCTGGTTCACGCACACATCAGTTCTTGATACTTTTAGAAGTGAATCCATCACCACCTGTTAATGTTACAACCAGCCACCAACAGCTTCAGAATAACTACAGATACACTAACACAGTAAACATAGTGCTTTTGCTCCTCAGAATATAATCATTTTTTTTAATGAATGTGAGTACATTGTTGCTCTCTTCAAACACACACGAGGCCATTGCATCCCATTACAGATGGTTGTACGACACCATGGGGTGCTATGAATTGAACTCGGGGCCTCTGAAAGAGTAGTCAGTGCGCTTAACCACCATCTCTCCAGCCCAGAATATATTCTTTTAGGACATAAAATCAAACTATAATGTCGAGAAATTATTTGAAATAATCCTCTCTGTGGCTATACCTTTAACTATATTTAAAAATACATCCTTTTGTTACGATTAACTGAAATATTAAGGATAAAAAAATCAACAGGACAGCAAACACTTAATAACACAAATCAATGTACAAAAATAACATGTAATACAGGAGGTGTGGCTCAGCTGGTAGAATATTTGCCTAGCATACACTGAGTTCTGGATTTGATCCGCTCTAGATATAAACCAGGTATGGCAGCTGATAACCCCTCAGACAGAGGCAGGAGGATCACACCAGAGTTACTTCCAATATACAGTTCAAGGTCAGTCTGGACAACACCACACACAGCCCTCTCAGGAAACAAAACAACACAGCAAAGCCATCAACATGTATAGCTAGATATGGTGGCTCGTACACATGAGCTCAACACTTGGGAAGCTAAGGTTGAAAAATTGCCATAAATCTGAGGTCTACCTGGGCTATGGAGTGACACCAGGCCTCAAGCAACAAAACACATTAAAACAGAACAAAAAGCAATATATAAATATGCTTTATCCAATAGGGCCTTTATTAATCACATGCATAAATTTAAACTGGAGATTAAAATTGAGTAATTATAAGCCACGTCACTAATATTTCAAGTGTTTAATAACTGTGACAACGTCCTCGTTGAAAATACCACTGAACAGTACCCTGGCCGAAATGGCTGCCATTGTGCATCTGCACTGAGAGGCTGTTAATGCTGTCAGAGGATGACTGGCAGCTTGGGGCAGGTGCTGTCTTATTCAAGTCTTCCTGAGAAACGATGAAGGCATGCAATCATGTGAAGCAGCAGTTCCTCCATGACAGAACTGCAGCCATGAACAAATGCATGTTTTCCGAGGTGCATGCATTTGACCATTCTCAAGGAACTTTATCAAGTGAAATTTAACTGACTTATAAAATGTTCATTTAAATAGCCACTCAAAAGTTAATCCCAAGTGATCCTAATTACATATTATATCATTTCTCACACATTTTCATCAAAGCAGCCCTAGTTTTAAAAAAAAATCACAAAAGTTCTGTGCTTTTGCCACACTGTTTAAATCCAGGTATTACTGACAGAAGAGTATAAGATAAAGAAAGCCACTGCTCTCTATTTCCCACTCACTGTGTTGTATGGCCTGCAGCCGCACTGTGTTTAGAGGACAGATGGCAGGCAGAGAGGCAACAGAGAGGAGGAGCGGTACTCACTGGTACTGAGGACACCCATGTCTAGACAATGCAGTCTTTCCACATGAGACCTTACGTCAGAATTCCAGAACACCTTTTTAAAATAATTTCTTTATGTTCGAGATTATAGTATAACTACATCTCTCTCCTTCTATTCCGTCCACACCTCCCATCTATTATCACCCTCACACTCTTTAAATGGCTTCTTTTTAATTGTTGTTACATATACATTTGTGTGCATTCCTAAAATAGAAATACAATCTGCTCATTCCATATCTGTATTATGAAAAATCTTTCCCACTGGTCAAAGCAAACATGTAGAAAACAAACAATGGCTATCAACCCTAGAATTTAAGAAAGATATTTATTGAATAGTCACAGGTAATAATAATGGGTTAAAAATTTCAGGTCATAATTCCTTAAGAGATCATGAAATCTATATAATAAGACCTTTTGAAGCACCAAAATATTCTGAGTCATTGCAAATATGATCTAATGCAGTGGAAAATACTAATCTATCTAGATTCCCAATAATTTGTTATTTCTACAGGAAGGAAAAATCTTTTAACTTTCATATGATCCAATAATGATAAAAAGTTTTCATAAAGCCAGTTTATAACTTCTGTCCACCTCCATTTAGAAAGCAGGAAAAAAAATTACACATTATACTGTTGAAAACAGGGACTAGCATGTAACTCAGTTTCGTGTGTAAAAGACTCCAGCTTTGATTCCCAGAAGTCATTACACCTCTACACTAGTGAAAAAAGAAAAAAACGTAAGTAGGCAAGACTTACAGAAATAACTTACAGAAATTTACTACATTACTTGCCTCTAAAAGCTGTCATAACCTAACTGAGTTCTGTCTGATAGCACAGCCAAGGCTGTGGCCCAGAGAACAAGTTAAGCAGAGCTGTGCCTCACTGCTTTGATAAAACACCTACCACAAGCAACTCGAGAGGAACGGGTTCATTTCTGCTTACATCATTTCATCAAGGCAGGAACATGGAAGAGAACCCATGCAGAGACCCTGCTCACTGGCTTACCCTGGCTTCCTCATACATAATACAGTGCAGTGCAAACATCATATACCTGCCCAGGGATGGCACTGTCAGAGTGGGCCGGGACCTCCCATATCAATGAGCAATCAAGAAAATGACCTACAGACAAGCCCCCAGGGCAATTCCTTAACTGCGGCTCCCTCTCCCCAGTGTCTTTAGTTTGTGTCGGGCTGACAGAAGTTAGCCAGCATGGCTGGGCTGGGACAGTGGCCCCGCCCAGGTCCTTTTCTAGACCTATCCTTTTGAGGTTCTTTTATTCTCTGGAACTTTGGATATAAACTGATCTTTTTGCTTGCTTTTCCACCAGTTATTTTCCTTGCAACCTAGAGGCTAGCAGAAAATGTCCTAACAAATACCACACCACACTTGCCTTTCTTATCAGTGCCCTGGCTCACAAGGTATACGCTCCTTCCCAATAGCCCAAACACCGTATGCACCACATAGACCCGCCAGTTGTTGGTTATTTTTAGCGTAGTCCTTTAATATTTTTGCTTGCTGCTTCTTAATACGCTGGACATTCCCCTGTGTGTCACTGTTGACATAATCTATGATGTCATAGGATGACAGCCTTCACACTGCAGCCCATAAACTGCAGTAGCCAGGGTCACCTTAACAGTTTCAAACGTTCTCTGGCTAAAGGTTGGTGCCACATCTGCTAGCAATGTTGATAATCTCATCAAAAGTGATATTTCCACTGCATTTAATGCTCTCCTGCTTCTGTCTCTTGGTGGCTCCTTGGAGGCTTTGATGATTAGGCTTTGACGATGTCTGTTCTGGATGGTCAGTTTCACACTAATCTCCAGACCTTTCTAGTTAGTGTTGCCTTGGCGATGCGATCACCCAGGAGTGGTCTTGAGGGCCAAGGGATATGTGGCACGCACAGCCCCTCAGGTGCACCTTATGGCTTTGATATCTCTGGGGTGGAACTTGGGGGGCATGACAGAAGTAACTGGAAGATCCAGGATGACTGAAGATAGCTAGCTAGCTGTACGGTGGCCTCCTCTGGTTATTTTTTCCCTACAGCTGTACCTGACTAATTCCAGGTCACAACTCCCCAGCTTCTAATTATAGCAAGCTTTAGCATCTACCCAGGAGGCTGCTGATTACTGACTTTTACTGCTCTCTACTTCTCCAATTCACTGTGTTATACAGTGTGAAGCAATGTCAGTCAAGTCTTAGTTTCTAAATCAATAAAATGGGAGGGCCTAGCATCCTTCCAGCTAGACATTTTGTTCCTTAGTCACCATCATAGTAGAAAATGGCTTTGGTTTGCCAAAGGAAGGTACAAGAATAGGAAATAGTAATCATCATGTGAATTTTAGATAACAGCAAAGTTTTAGTTTGTTCTTAATATCTGTGCTTTCCCCTTTGATGTCCATTCTTAATTTTACGATCTCATTGTTAAAAAATGAATCTTGTTTAGACTTCAGTCTTCCTTTTTTTCTCCAGTAATTTCCCAAAATTCCCAAGTAATTTCTTTTGGGCATTAATATTTTTCACTTTAACTATAAAGTTTAATTAATATCCATTAACTTATTCTTTCAAATATATGGTTTCTCTTGCTTTTTTTATTATTTTCTGAATTTCATACTTTTGCCCCAACTGATACCCTCAAGTTCTGTAATAGCATTATGTTCTTTTTAGAAGGATTAAGACCCTGTGTAAAAATGCTCTGTCAGGGATTATAGTGAGAGATACTAGGAGGGATACAGCACTTACCTTGAATGCCCAAGGCCTGGATTTCAGTCCTGAGCATCACAAACAGAAAGATGTACCTCATATGCACATCCCAAAGCCCTCTTAGCATTAAATGTCTCAAGCAGTACTTGACAGAAAAATACACAGAGATGAGCCAAAATGTTTTGTATATTTCAGTAAAGAAAAACAATGTACTAAGTGAGAGTAAACTATTCTAAAAGTGAGCTGTGTAATACTGGAGACAGTTCTGCACAAGCCTTTGGAAACACTCAGCAGGTTAAGCTAATGTGATCTGAGACTGAACCATATGGTACACTTACTCCTCTACAACACTGTCAGTTCCTTACATGTTCAGGCAAGGTTCTACTCCAATTCACCTTTGGGCTCAAGAAGGCTAAGCACAAGAGTTACCATGTGACCTAGCAATTCTATTCTTATACGTCAATCTATTTCTAATCTGAACTGAACTATAAATCTGCGTAAGCACTGTATGCCCTTGTTAATATCCACTGTTTGTAAAATCCAGAAGTAAAAATAACCCAAAGATCGTTAATGGGTAAATGAATGTGGTAGGGTACAAAATGAAATATTACTCAACAATAAAAAGGAACAAAGTACTATACATGCTAGAATATAGAATAACTTGTCCAAAATGATCATTGCATGGCTTTGTTTTCTATGTGAGATATCTAAAATAGACTAATTCAGAGAGCTGGTGAGGGGTTCTAAGGTAGGGAATAATCTGAGGAAATGAGCGCACTGGGTTCCAGTTACCCACATCCTTCCTTCTAGTAATGTAATTGGCTGCCTCGTTCTTCCTCTTCGGCATTCATGTGTGTAAACACGTGCACTCCTCTGGACAATGGGGTACCTTCTGCTCCACTAAGAACCAGTAAATTGAGATTGTTTCTACTCAAATATATTCCCAATCTATCTGATTATGGAAAAAAAAAAAAACCAACCTTACCTAAATTGTTCAGGGTACATACAAATTAAGATCAAACTGTGTCTTCAAGTAAGCTTTTAAGGAAAATCCCATTCATCACTGACTATACATAATTGGGCATGCGCATGAGTAAAACCTCTATCAACCACTATAGTTCTGCCCATGCCGTGCTTCTTAGGAATTAAGCTCTCTCGTGTCCCGTAAGAGGATGCTCCAAGCAATAACCACCCTTGAAGACCTTCACTCTTGTCAATCTTGGCAACACAGCCTTTCCTAATCTGCCACTACCCTACTTTGAATAAAGTTGTCTTGCCAGTTCTGCACATCTCTGTGAGCTCTTATTTCTAACTCCCTGAGTAAGAGGTCAAGAACCTAGAAACGCGCTCTATGCAGACCTCAGTGCAGTTATGAACTGGCTCCTCTTGGTCATGATAGAATACCCTCGCTGACTTTGCTGCCATTGTGCTAATCTATGAACACACTAAAAACCCAATGACACTTGAAATGGTGGTGCAGTGCATGATATGTAAATTAGATTTCCATAAAGTTGTTGAAAACAAACGTTTAGATTTCTGACAAAATGTTATTTTGACTTGATCCCTGATCCTGGACTCTGTTCAAGACTGAATGTAGAGTGCCTGTGACTTTTCTCAGGTAACGCAGGGAGATACTGAGGCAGAAATCAAGTCCCTGTCAGGTACTCACCTCTTTAATTCACCTTTCACCACCATGTTGTAGTCACTCAAACAAAAGGCTCCTTAGCCCAGGTTAGGAACTAACTAGTTTGACCTCACTCACCTTCTCCTTTCACCACCCTCTTCCAACAGTCACATGGCAGTCTTGGGGCTATAAAAGGGAACTGCCAGCCCCAGACTCTGAAGTGCAACTCTACTGACTCTCATCCATGGATGTCTTCTGTCTGTCTGTAACATCCTTCAGTATTTGCTGTCAACACTGCAATCTCCTTGCAAGGCTCTCTAACCTCCCTTCTCCTTTCCCTCTTCCTCAAAGTCATTAGCTACGCTGACTTTTTTAAAGCAGTAATTTTTGATTGAAAACTGATTCTACTACTTTATTATTTAAAATTTTATTATAGTGTATTGGTATCTCTCTGTAATATAAATAAAAACTCCAGGTCTTCGTGAAGACAAGAAAGCTCTCCTGCTCTCATTCTGAATTAGAAGACTACATTTTTTCCTGCTCCCAAACAACTGAGTGGCCCCCACCATGTGTTTGCTGGCCCTCACGGGCCTGCAGAATCCCCACATTCCAGGCCTCCACTGGAGAGACATTCTGACTCACAGGCAGACGGCTTCCTCTCTTCTTACTCTCGTATATTTCTAATTAAATTCTAGTTAACCCATAGGCAGTGTTCTGATATGTGGCTTCTACCATGCTGGGAGGCCTTGAAAAGGAGCAACTTGAGCTGGTGAGACTTAATTGAAGCCTGAATGAAAACAAATGACAAGCACTAAAACTGAAATGTGAACGTATACACACATATGCTCACTCTACCCTAAACACCAGCTGAGAAGTAGGTAAATCGGGTATTCCTCTTCCAGTTTTCAGATGAGGAATTCTTATTTTCTCTCATGACGGCAATATTGCAGGAGCAGTCAACAAGGCCCAGCAATGATCCTAAGCCAGGTCAGGGTTGGGTATTCTCCTGTACCTGGACATACACCAGGTCAGTGTTGGGTATTCTCCTGTACCTGGACATACACCAGGTCAGTGTTGGGTATTCTCCTGGACCTGGACATACACCAGGTCAGTGTTGGGTATTCTCCTGGACCTGGACATACACCAGGTCAGGGTTGGGTATTCTCCTGGACCTGGACATACACCAGGTCAGGGTTGGGTATTCTCCTGGACCTGGACATACACCAGGTCAGTGTTGGGTATTCTCCTGTACCTGGACATACACCAGGTCAGTGTTGGGTATACTAGATGGGACATACACCAGGTCAGTGTTGGGTATACTAGGTGGGACATAGAACTCCCATCACTTCCAGGTTTGTTCAATAGAAGAGAAGGCTAACTGCTGTTATGGGAGAAGCTGAGAAGAAGTCTAAATCATCACTCGATTTTTAACTTTTAGTTCATGGTCTCCCTGTGGAGCCCTGGCTACCCTATAACTTGCTCTGTAGACCAGGCTATGTAGACCAAGCTTCTTCTGGTGATCTTCCTGCTTCAGCCTCCTGAATGCTGTGACTACAGGTGTAAACAAGTAGACTTGTAGTGACTATAAATTCTTGAAATCTGGGCTGAGACCACTGCTGGCGTGACTCCAGGCACGCCTGTGTCTGCACACGGCTTCTCTGACTAGCCTCCTCAGAGTTGTTTCATCGTCTGTGACATGAGACGGTAGCTATGACTGCTGTCTCAGCTGATCTGATCAGATCCAGTGTTGGATCTGGCAATGTTAGTCACCAAGTCTGCCAATGAGTCATTCTTAAGACGATCATGCTATTCTTGATCTAGAGGAACCACTTCAACCTCTTGTCACAGACAGCCACTTGGGTTTAGTAGTAACAGGCAGATTGACGATACAGCCTTCAGAAGAGAAGGTTCTGTCCCTGTCTGACCTGTTCTGATCTATGGCAGTTTTATTACTGTTTAAAATCAGTAACAACTTGACCGAATGCCTGTCACAGGATCTTGACCCATGAAAACAAAGTTTAGGGGGAAAGCCTTTACCTTATCTATCACTCAAAGTGCGACAATAAATGGAGTACTTGAAGCGCCTGAGTTATACACGCCTGCCCATCATGAGGCTCATTTGGAACAAAGCCTCCTATACTCACTGTCCTGGTCCCTTGTCCTTTCCAGTAACTTGCATTCTTGTTTTCCTTTAAAAACAATGCTGGTGTTTTTCTTTTGAGATAGGATCCTACCAGGGTGATCTCAAACTCACAGTAATCCTGCCTCTACCTCCCAAATACTGGGATTAGAAACATGAGTAAAACAGGCCTGGTGTCTTTATTATTTTTCTATTCGATGATTTCATTTTTTTATTATATAAGACCCCAGATTTCCTTAATAATCTCTTGATATTCACTAATTTCAGTGCTTCTGCTTGCTTTGTTCAAAGTCTTCTCATCCTTATAACACGTATGTAATCCTGCATTCCAACTCCTACACAAACAGCACGACGTAACCCCATGGTCACGCGATGGCGGCTGTCCTGAGTATTAGTGCATGCAATATGACTCTTTCTGTCTTCACTGTTCTCTTCAGCAACAACGAACTCATCATCGCTGAGGTTTTCCTCTCCTTCCAAAGCAGGCAATGCCTTTCAGTAATTGTATATACTCTCAGCAAGCCACAGAGAAGTGCAGTAACACCATATCTAATGACCACCCTCATCCCATCATCCTGTCTCCAAGAAAAAAATCATGCAAAATGAAGCGGGATGCTTGGTGCGTGGGAACTCTAGCACATGGGAACGAAGGCAGGAAGACTAAGAGATACACACGGTGATTAAATAAAAAAACATCCATTTTCAACTCAAAATACATATGCATTGAAATACAAATAAAAACACTATATATGTGTGGATGGACACACATGCATGTGTGCACACGCACACATACACACACACACACACACACACACACACACACACACACACACACACACACACACATGAATGTTCTCCAATATGATAGGCCATATAAGTGGATACTAACCATCAAGGTTTAGCAGGTTCTTTAACATAAGGGGGGACAAGAAAGATGGCTTTGGTTGGTAAAGCAATTGGTGTGCATGCCTGAGGACCTGAATTTGAGCTCCAAAACCCCCATAAAAACTGGAGACATTGTTGCAGATATTTATATCCCAGAGTTAGGGAAACAAGAAAGTGTCTATCTGGGGCTCATTGCCCAGCCAGGACAACCTAATTAATTAGCTCCAGGTCAATGAAGACTCTGTATTAGAATAGGAGACGATAGCATTCCTGATGATGATGCCCAAGGCTGTCCTCTAACCTATGTAGGTGTGTGTGTGTGTGTGCATCTGTGTGTGTTTGTGTGTGTGCATCTGTGTGTGTGTACATCTGTGTGTGTGCATCTGTGTGTGTGTTTGTGTGTGTGTGGTGTGTGCATCTGTGTGTGTGCATCTGTGTGTGTATGCATCTGTGTGTGTTTGTGTGTGTGCATCTGTGTGTGTGTGTGTGTGTGTGTGTGTGTGTGTGTGTGTGTGCTTGTCTCCTGTTTGTGCTTTATTATGTATTTCTCTTAGGAAAATTGTTGTTAGAGCAAAAGGCTTCTTCTTGTTTCCCATTTTCAGTATTAAGCAACTAAATGAAAGAAATCCTCAAAACAGGCAGAAACGTTTATCTACAGAAACGTTGATGAGTATTCCTTTTTTACTAAGTTACTAAGGAATGAGTACTCAAACTCATCACAGCCTGTGGAGACTTCCTCCAGCCTGGGAATGAGTACAAGCAAAATACTTTACTTTGGTGGCTTCACTGAATGCAGGCAGCAGCCCTTTGCACACAAACATGTTCCCACACACGGCACATTTGGCTACTTCTTTTTTCTTTTTTCTTCCAACGAAAAATACATGACATGTGCTGAAAGCTATAATCAGTCAGTCTAATCTTTTCCATAATTTTTTAAACTTTACTCTATTACTATTTGTGTGTGTGCATGCTCATGTGGCTGCCAAGACAGGCCAAAATGGCGCCGGGTGGCTGGTTGTGAGCTCCTTGACCTAGGTGCTAAGGATGGGACAGTGGTCCTCTGTACGAGCAGCAAGCACTTTTAACTGTTGAGCCATCTCTCCAGGATCCCACGATTTCTAGTATACCCCTAGTATACTAGGCCTCTACAGCTTTTGACAATTCTCAAAAGGATAAGCATAAAACTACCACATGAACTGGAAGCAGAGACTCGTGAAGATTCTATCCATTAACAGATAAATGATGACATACAGTAGAGATCATGTTTCTTTCATTTTTATTTACATAATTGAATCATGGAAAGCAATGGGGTTCTGAAAATGCTACAGAGGGATGAATGACCCTTGGAAATGTTGTGCTAAGTAAAATAAGCCTGCCCAATAAAACCGTAAATCCTGTATGATGTGCATTTGAGAGATTTATAGGACAAAGAACAGATTAGAGCTGGCAGGAGGTGGGGTGTTAGTACTTACTGAATACAGAATTTTTGTTTGGATGGTAAGAACATTTTGGAAATAACAGGAGTAGCTGCCCAGCATTGTGAATGTAACCAATGCTACAGAATTTTACACCCCAAATGGCCAAGAGCCAGGCATCATGGCACAGCCTTCAAGCAAAGCACTTGGAAGCATGGATCTCTGTGAGCTCAAGGGAGGCCTGGCCTAGACCCTGAATTCCAGGCCAGTCAGGGCATTATAGTGACTCTGTCTCCAAAGAAAAGAAAAGGAGAGTCAACACTGGGAGTACAGGTAAATGGTAGAGCACTTGCCTGGCACACCCACAAGCAAGGAAAAGAAAAACAGCAACAGCAATGAAACCACCCCCTGGAAGAAACACTAGTCCAAATGGCACATTTTATGATATTTTTCCAAAATGATGTAAAACAAATTTATTGAATGTGTATTGCAAATGGGTGATTTGCTAGAGAATTTCATCTCTAGAGAGCTATTTTTTAAACTAGAGTTTGAACCTAGTGCTCAGGGATCTCACTCTGGTCTGTTCTCCACCAAGCTCCTCCTCTGGCATTCGGCTTCCCAGGTTCCCTTACTATTAACTCTAAACGGCTTATCTATTTCACTCTTCTGGCAATAAATCTTGCACCCTTTTTGAAATGTCTGATATTTAAAAATTACTATAACACATTTAATATTTGATTATGCATTGCTTCTAACACCAAGCGAATTGCTTAAATTATCAAATCAATACTCGCTTATTATTTGTTTGGACTTCATTTGCCAAAGTACATTTGTAGTGGCTCAGGCTGTCAAAACAGGGGCTAATAATATACACACAAATCTCAGTCCTACACTAGCACAAACACACCAAGTGAAATATTCAATATCAAACACCAAGGAGGAACACTCCAGGAAACTGCGGAAGAGTTCTGGACCTCTTAATCAACCCAGAATATACTTAATTCACTAGACTTACTTCATATGAGCAATAATGAGATTTTCACAGAAATTTGTGATTGTACTTTTTTAAAAAAGTCTGGCCCCAGCCCCTCCTCTCCTTCCTCACACTGTAGCTGAGACTGACCCCAGGCTGCCCTTGGACTCTAAGGCAATACTTCTTTTAAAAAAAAAAACCAAAAACCCCTCAGTGTTAGGATTTTAGACATAAGCAACCACTTGGTTCTCATTTTCCGTGATTGAATAAAACAAACAAAAACCATACTGTCCAAATAAATACTTTTTGTAACACATTGACATTTAATGTGTATGTTAACATTTTCTATACCTAAATAGAAACAGTCAAAATATATAATTTTAATTCTCAGAAGGGTTATTAAAAATGTAAAAATTACACATAGTTAAAGTATATAATTCTTTCAAAAGATATTTTGGAGGTCAACCAAATCATTTAAATAACCTTATTTAAAATAAATTACACTTAACAAAACTTGCTAGAGCATGGTACTAAGTAGAAGAAATGAGTCTGAACGAGCGGTTTCTATTACTTTGAAAAATCAGCATCCAACCTTGAGCACTGTACCAAAAACTGAAGACATCTGCACTGCAATGATCCTGCCCAGATGTTTGGATGCTGTTCATAAGTATGCAAAGAAAATACAACAAGGTGCAGCACAGGCTCACAAAGAATATCTGTATGTCTTTTCTCTTAGGCTAGGCTAAGTCAAGTTCATCCTTCAATAGTAATTTAGATTGCCATCTCCTGGGTGAAGTCCTGAGTCTTCATCCCCACCCGACCTGGTTCACCAGGAAAACTTCTATTATCTCATGGCTGATGGTAACATCATCCTCTGGCCATCCTTTCTCCCTCACATCTTTTCAGTTTTACCTTTCAAAGCATCCAGAGTTTAAATTCTACCAAGTCACTCCCTCTGTTAGATTTCTATAAGAACCCTTTAAACAATGTTCCATGAATACAGTCTATTCTCAACTTAGCCAAGGGAATGGTCCTTTAAAAATACAAATCAGATCTAGGCAAAAGCCTGAGTTCCACTAATCCCACTAATTCATGTGAAAGGTCTCACATGAGACTCTCCTTATTTCTGAAATACCCAATACTAGTTCCTACTCTTCCCTCCAATCACAACGGCCTCCATTTATTTCCAGGTCCTAACGGGCACGCTTTCTGCCTGGAAGGTTCTCCCAAAAGGAATGCACATCGATTACTTTGGTCACTGCCCAATCACCACCTTGGTTGTGTCCTTCCTAAGACCATAACAGCTACAAAAATGATCTTGCTCCATTTTCTTTAGTCCCCCCCCCTTTTCTTCCTTTGTAACATTTACTGTCTAACATGCTATGTATTTTACTAACTATGCTTTATAGTTTAGCTCCATCTGAACTATATGTTACACAGGTAAGCCTTTGGGATGTTTATATACTGTTACTTCCCAGGTATCTAGAAGAGTCCAGACTACAAGCAAATTCAATGTACAAATGAAGTAGGCTGGGACAGCTCAGAGGTAGAGTATCTGCCTAACACTCTCTAAGGCTCTATCAGAATGTCAATCACAACAATATTTTGGCTATCACCTTGTACAGCCTTTAGCATTGTTTACCTGCACTGTATCAAGTATCACTGTACTATAACAGCCGGCTAATTTTTTTGTTTCTTCAATTAAACTGTAAATTTTAGAGACAAGGATTTTGCTTGGCTTCCTACTGTAGGTAATAGGTAATTGTACTTCTTACAGTGCCTGATACCTTGGAGGCACCGTATAATATTTGATAAATTAATCCATGTAAACCAAAAGTGTGAGCACCTTTATGATATAAAGTATCTTAAAGTGTGACTCTGAGTTCTGCTACTGTTTCTCGCCTGACTCTGACACTGGCAAAAAGACCTTCGTCCCATTGTTTAGATTCTCTCCAGTGTGGAAATGGGAGCTCGGATACTGTGCCTAACGTGATTATCATGAACAGAAGATGACAAATTAGCTCACTGGCTTCTACGCAACAATAAATGGCATCTATTACCTATCATTACAAAATGAAACAGAGGTTTTGCTGTAAATTTTATCTTGATAACTTGACATAAAACATAATATTTAGAATCTTCTTGAAACACAACAATAACATTAAAAACTAAGGAATCAAAACGAACTCAGCGCGGATTATGAAAAGAAAGTACTTTCCTTCTCAACGGGAGCCAGCTTATCTATATTCCCTTAGAATACTTTTAAATGTTTTTTACTTTAGATTCTATAGCCTTCAGAATTTGAAAATTAATTTTTAGGGGGTTGGGGATTTAGCTCAGCGGTAAAGCGCTTGCCTAGCAAGCTCAAGGCCCTGGGTTCGGTCCCCAGCTCCGAAAAAAAAAAAAAGAAAAAGAGAAAATTAATTTTTAATAATTTAAAAATGTTCTCTTTACATAAACAAAATACCTACTACTGGAGCTTAAATGTCAAAGACGATCATACTTAAGTAACTTACACTTACCAGTGTATAATTTATACTCATTCTTCTCTATTCTCTGAAGAAACTCATATTTAGAAAAGTCAGATGCATGCTTATGACTCCTTACTAATTAACCGTCAGCTTTCTGCTTATGTTAGTCATGGGTCCAAGAATACCCATAATTCTTGGGTAATGAAGGTTTAAGAAAAACAGAGTTCTGTTAAAATTAATCATTTTCATTGTAAAGTCATAAATTTTCTGCTTTTTATATACTAATAATATAATAAAACGTTCTCTATCTTATAAAACACTTGTAAAACATGTTTCCTTTACATTTTATATTATAATAAATAAACACATTTTACTTAAGCACCTAGGTAGGAGACAAGGAAGCAAGGCCAGCAGTTTAAATGACTGTCCCAAGGCCACAGATGGGGTGGCCGCCAGCTCCGGGATTAAAGCTAAGTGGGTATTTATTCCTTCTTAGGTTTTGAGTACTTAATGTTCATTTTTATATCACAGAGCCCTTGTAATTAATGTAAGAAAACAATTTAATATAGTAAAACAATCGTCAATACATTGTGACAGCATGTACACAGAAATTCTTATAGGAAAGATAAATTAGAACTAATCCGCAGGGTCTGAAAACGATCTGATTTACATGTCATTTCAGGATTTACTTGGAGCACCAGGCAAGTGGAGCACTGCAATTTATCATGCCAATGTTGTTAAGCTTGTTTCTTTAACCAAAACCTACAGCTAGGACCTGGGATAGATTCAAAATACAAAACAAAAATACTAACAAATTTTTTTAAATCCTCCAAACTTAAAACAGTAGTTTAAACTTAAAACAGTAGTTTCTACTCTAAATGTAAGTAAGTTCAGGAAATACTTCCAAGACGCTCATCAATGAAAACAGAGATACACAATAAAGAAACGGCAACCGTTCTCGTTAGCAGCAGAAAGACATTCAGCACAACACTCGGGCGGGCGCAGCTTACTGTGGAGAGCCTTTAATCAGGAAGTAGCCATTATCCTTTCGATTCAGAGCAGAGACAGCACTGCACAGCAAGCCACGGTATTTTCAGTTGAAAGACTTGAAAGAATACTTACTATTGTATCCTAGCTCTGCTGACCCCAGAGGTCACAATATGTCTTTTATCAAGCGCTATAATGAAAACACAAGCCAAGTAAGCATTTACAATGCTCTGTTTGTTGAAACACCTAAAACCTACCTAGCACAACCTCTCCCTCACAAAACATGGCTGTCTTATTCAGAGATTAGCAATTATTGTAATGAGATACTGTCGGAGAGGGTCAAATAGTACTTCCTGCAGTTTACACATCTTGATTTCCTGGTAAACAAACGGAGAGGCAGGTGGAGCACTTAGCGCGCCGGTAACGGAGAGAGCTCACGTGACCACACCGAGCCAGGTAAGGGGGCAGGCTAAGGTGATTGTTCCTTCTTAATTTTGTTAAGGTTAAAACCTACAATAAAGTAAAGAATCCTCTTCCTTCCTCTTGAAAGAAGGGTTTATTTCTGACACACATGAACTCATCTTACAATAAAGAACGCTCACAAGCCTTAATCAGGTTTCAAAATTTGGTTTTGGCAACAAATTGTAAACTAACAAGGTTTTTTAAAAATGAACAATAATAAATAACTTCATGAACCTGCTAAAGAATGATCTTTAAATTTAAACTGCTTAAAGAAAGTAGTTACAAGAAATCTGAGTTAGAATAAGAATAAAATTAATTTTTTAGTCAAAGTACAATTCAATTTTATTAGACTACTATAAATACACAGCATTCTTTGAAAAATATCATATGTATCAAAAAGTCTGCATAAGATAGTGACTGCCTACATTTTAAACTTGTTCAAGAATAAAATTTATTCACCCGAGCATAAAAAAATACTGTTATTTTGAAAACTATATTTCTTTGTCTTTAGTTTTTTTTTTTTTTTTTTTGGTTTTTTTTTTTTTTTTTTTTCCGAGCTGGGGATCGAACCCAGGGCCCGCGCTTCCTAGGCAAGCGCTCTACCACTGAGCTAAATCCCCAACCCTGTCTTTAGTTTTTCCTCCCAGTTTCCCTTTTCCCCTTTTCTCTGAAATTCATAAAAATGACTTAAATTATCACTACAAAATCCAAAATCTTTAGCTTCATCAAAATGAAAAAGAAATTACTACTTTCAAAGTGCCTAGGTGATTTTTTAAAATCTGTAAAGTTTACACTTAAAAATCTTATATGTACTAAATATATTTTTGCACTCATACTATTCAACAATTTTACTGCAAAGAGTGGTGAAAGACCATTTTACAACAATATAAGCATATTAAGCATTAAAATCATGTGGATTAAGCTTATATTAACTCATTTTAAAACAAAACAACAGTAAACAACAAAATCAGGAAGGAGGAGGAGGAGGAAGAGGAAGAAGAGAAGAAGAGGAGGAGGAGGAAGAGGAGAAGAAGCTCAAATCACCAGAGGAGAGAACTCTGGACCAGATTAACAGGCTCTCAGAGCTCTGTGTTATTTCTATGAGGTATTGAATCGCTGTAATGCTTTTTAACTATAATGAAACTGAATTTTCAGAACACCACTACTAAGAGTTCCAGCTTAAGTTCGTGGTCAAATTCAGTAAGGTAAATATCCTATTTTCATGTAGCATGCAAATCATCAGAGAAAACTGTGAATGGAATTCCCACCACACAGGCAGCTTTGGCTATGTATTCCTATGTCAACACAAAACTATTATTTCAACTATTTTAAAAGTCCATGACTGCGTTAGGTCCCAAACACTTCACATGTAGACAAAGAAAACGATTAAGAGAAGAAAATACTTGTGATACTTGGTTCATTCCAAGTGGCTTTCAGCAAGTCAGTGAGTAAAGGTTTGCTGCCACCACAGAGGTCAGGAGTCTGACCCCCAGGAGGACAAACAAGGTGAAGGATAGAACTAAATTACGTGTGTGCGTGTGTGCATGTGCTTGCGCACACACACACGTTCACACCTACATCAGAAAGACATACATCACACATACCACACATACATATCATGCACACATCACACACACAAATAAGATAAAAATTCTTCTGTAACAAACATTACTTATATTCTGTCTTACACCAAAAGAACTTGAAGTGACTTACAGGTGGTAGGAAAAGTGTCTATCAAATGTAAATCCATATGAACAAAGGGAAAAGTCCAGCTATGGAGGCACGTGTCTGCAATCCTACCACTGAGGAAGATACAGGAGGCCAATGAGGGGAGGCCCACCTGGCTCACATAGACAGGGTCTCAGAGCAAGCACAGTACGAGGTAAAGCTGAGCACAGAGGCGCTGTGGTTAGGGTCATAACGAGTAATACTCGCTCATCGCTCTGAACTCAGCCTGCAGGGGAAGTAGTCAGACAATTTCCAAAGTCCTCCACTCATCCACAAGATGCCACTTCACAAACAGACCCAAAGCTTTGTCTTTGATGCTTCTCAGCATATTTACAGAAATTACAACAATGACTGGGCTGTGCCCATTGCCTTTGCCACTTCCCCAGCTCAAGCCATAGTCATCCACAATGACAGATGGAGACCTTACTAATGAGTCATGTAGCCAAGAACTGTACTGCCTCTAATCTCAATCCTCATATATCCTCGTTAATTTCAATTCATATTCCAATCCAGTCTCTTCTAAATTCAGTTTTTCCTGCATGTTGAGTCGATTAGGCATTCAAGGAAAGGTGTGATTTCTGAAAGGTAGGGAGTTTTAGGATGTAACCCAGACGCTTCACAGGAGACTCGAGCTCCTCTCTCACTGGACCTTTCATAGGCTTGCTCCTTGGGCTGCTGTGAGTGAGTTCATGATGACTTTTACTCCTAACTCTGGGAGAGAACCCACTCCACACTGAGCTTGATCAACATATATCCACATTTGCATATGTGGAGCCCCTGTTACTCCAGGAGAAAGACGACAAAGGATAAAAAAACTCCCTATGCCCGACTATATTATTTAAAAAAAAGAAAAGAAAACCCTCAAACAGTGCCTGTAATGTGTCAATTGATATGACCTGGATTAAATACAACTGAAATTTAACAATGCTTCAATGGTTTTCATGTGCCGTAAATGGGTAACGGCAAATCCAACAGATGCAATGCAGTGGGTCTTTTCTCCCCTGCAAAGATGTTAACATCACAACCTGTGACTTCCCAGATTATTCTCGTTTCTCAGCTTCTCTCCATTCACCATCACCTCTCGTTTCCTCAAACCCAGGGTGACTCTCTCTTGGAGTCTTGTTAATTGGGCCCACAACCTTTCCCTCGCTAAACCTTGAAAAATTTTCATTTACATTGCTCATAATGAATGAAACAATATACAGCAAATTCAGCACAAATTAGCTTGATATGAACATATACAGATCCTGTTTCCTTAATATAGCCAAGATATTGTTAGGATTGCAGAAAGTGGACAAAAGGTCAGGTGATATCACATATGTTCTTGCATGCCATAAAACTAATCTTTATTTACACAGAGCCAAGTTCTCATGTGGGGCCCATTTTCGAGAACACTAGCCCAAGCCAACAGACTTTATACAGTGCTGTCAAGATACCAAATGACTACACTGACCACAGTGTCCATTCTAAATCCAGCCATGCCTGTACTCACTGGCTGAAGCCACTCAGCCTGTCTGAACGGCCATTCAGTGCTCACCTCAAACAAAAGAGCCTCTGAAACAGTTTATCTCAGCTGGAGTTATTTCTAGATACAAATTTTGCTACTGCAAAAAGCAGCAGCTTTCAAATTTTGCTTAGCATATTTTGTGATTTAAAAAAAATCCCAATATTTAAAAATGTTAGAAAACATTTGCTTACATAGCTAATAAAATTATTAGTGCAGTCAAATGAGTTTATATGCCATTCACTTAAAATTTATGTGATAATTAATATGTTTACATTATTTACCATCTTATAATGTGCACAGAGGACAGAAATAGAAAATATTCATAACACAAATATAAAGGCCTTTTAAAAACAAACTTAGCAACAATAGAATCTGATTTTCCTGCTGTTCCTTAAAAGCATGGTGAAGTAAACCAAAGACAGACAAGACTCAGTAACTGCAGCCTAGGAGGGGCACGCAGGACTGTGAGGACAAGATCCATTTTGCTGCAGAAGAACAGCCATTGCATGACAATGAGATCTGCTAATGAAAGCAACCATCAACCTGAAGCACACTCCCGGGAGCCACTGCCTTTTGCATCGTTTGTCCCTCCTCTGGCCTTTCGCCCCTGACCTGTTGGGTGTTTCGGTCCTTTAGATTGAAGAACTTACTGCTGGGACAGGAGCACCCAGACTCTGGTGACATACAGCACGGATCCTTAATCCCCCGCATCCATTTTTAATGCACACTCTAACTGCACTGCTTCATCAGCACTGTTGTGTACCCTCCAAAAGACGATCAATGGCAGCACGGAGGAGACAGAGCAGGGCTACTTCTGGAGAGGAGGGGAGATCTGCCCTGGAAATCTTATCAACATTCGCTGTGAATTCCAAATGCACACTGTCGGTGCAGTGTGAGCAATGATTACAAATTAAAACAGAATTAAGTGCACAGTAAATGACTTTTAATAAATCCTTTAGAACTTTCTACGACTGACAATTACTAAACACAATAATACAGAGCTGTATATTAACTACCAAACATGAAAATTATTGTTTTTAAATAATAATCATGCTTCTCCCAAAACATTTCACTTTGGGGTTTACTTATGTTCATTACTAATTCCCATTTCTCAAAAACAAGTAATTCTGAACATCTTCCAAAGGTTGATGACTTTGCTATGAGAGTATTCGGTTTTATTAATCGTGAAGTATGAATGCCAATCAATTTATACCCTTTTAGAGCACAAGCTTTTTAAAGCCCAGAGCTATCCATCCCCTTGACTGTCCCAGCAGCTGTATAGAGTCCCTAGTGCAGAAGACTACCTCAAAGTCTCTCTAGTGTGGCTTCCCCTTACTCACAATGCCTTTCAGTGGAGGGAAAGGCAGTGCCAGCAGCCAGAGTTAAATGGAACTGTTTGCATTTTAATATCACATTAACGTCAGAGGGCGTGGTCCATGCCTTTAATCCCAGCACCCAGGAGGAAAGAGCAGGCAGATCTCTGAAGCCAACCTGATCTACAGAGTAAGTTCCAGGATAGCCAGGGCTACACAGAGAGACCTTGTCTCAAACAACCAAACATCAACAACAACAAAAACCACATTAATGTCTAAATTATGAGGCTATCAAAAACTAACTAAGAGTATTATGAATTCTAGTTCTACCATAAAAAATAATGAAAAAAAATTAGATATTACTTATTAAGCTCAGCTTTCTGTCTGTCTCACAGATGCTAAAACCTGGGAGCAGCAGGGTCACTCTGCAGTACAGCACATTTGAACTCAGTTCAATGCACAGTGTTCAAACAAAATAATACTGATCATGTGATAATCCCGAAGGACAAATGCACGCCCACACACACACATGCAACAACACACACCTCGGGTTTTAAGCAGGACAAGCTAGAAGAGGAATGAGTTTCTTTTTTTTTAAAATTTATTTATTATGTATACATTATTTTGCCTGCATGTATACTTACATGCCAGAAGAGGGCATCAGATCCCAGTATAGATGTTTGTGAGCCACCATGTGGTTGCTGGGAATGGAACTCAGGACCTCTGGAAGAGCAGTCAGTGCTCTTAACCACTGAGCCATCTCTCCATCACAGAAATGAATTTAGCAAAAACTAAGCAAGTGCCCACCATTCAGAGCCAGAAATCCTCTTGACACAAGTAGTGTAAGTTAGTGAAATACATCTAGAAAGATATTTGACTAAACCACTTGAAACCTGTAACATGGTAATCCCACTTACACATACTTCAGCAAGGGAAGTTCTGAAATGTGGACTTAAAGAATCATATGTAAGAAATGAAATTGCTAGCTGAAGGCAGAGTGGAAAGGCTGGAAATATTGTGAATGAATAAATCAAAAGTATTATGACATGTTTTCATCATGAATTAGCTCTCAGCAGTTAATAAGAATTGAAACTGATATTCTTTTATGGCAAGCCAACTTTAGGGATGTCAGGGTTAGAATGACTTGCACTTCTGCTCATCATTTTATTTAGGACAAGGTTCATCTCAGCTGACAATTAAAAAAAACCCTCAAGAGGGAAACAGTGAATGTCTTACGTGTATCAGTGACGAAAATCTCTGGAGGAGGCAGAAGGTTATACAAATGATAAATTATGAAAAAACTCTTGAAGAAGGAAGTGAAATACTTCTTGTTCTCAGATGTGAACAGAAAGAAGGAAGTTCTGATGCAGTCCTGCCAGGTAGGCTTGGAACAACAGCTAAGACAACTAAGCTACTCTGAGGGTGGAACAGGAAACATTCTGTCTTCAAGGGCTTCCAGGACAACAGAGATAGCATGGCCAGACTGGGCAATTCAATTTAGTGAGACTTACTAAATAAAAAGTTAGATAAGGCAGGCTGTTTACCTAGCTCTTTTGAGGCCCTGGGTTCAAGTCAGAGGACAGCAAATTTTAAAAGCAATTTCTTTTTAATATAACCATGTTTACAAGAAAATGTCAAGATGATACAATGATGACCCACATATCAGTCAGTGTAGTGTTTCCCTAGTACCTTACCTTGTATATGCAGATTGTGAGACAAAACCAAAAAGGCAGTTATAGATGTGTTTTTAACCAACACTACCGGAAACGCCTCTCACGGTACTCTTTAAAGTCACAATCAATCAAGCCCTTTCCTCTGCCACCTCTAACCCCAATAACCACAATTGTTTTCTGGCTTATATATAGCTATATATAGTATTGCTCTTTTGATACGGAGCAGAAATGGATTTATAACCCTGCCCCCTTTCCTGGTTTTTTGAGACAGGACTTCTTTGTGCAGCCCTGGCTGTCCTGAAATTCCCTCTATAGACCAGGATGTCCCTGTACTCAGAGATCCACCTGCCTCTGCCCTAAGTGCTGAGATGAAAACATGCACCACCAACTCTCGATTTACAATAGCCTTTCAAGGCTGGAGTATTTCCTTTCGTCAAATACACTTGACAAGGATCTACATAGTCATATGCATCAATTCTTACTGGCTGTTTATTGTTAGTATTTCACGGTAGGGATATACCGTATTATGTTATTCCTGTGTTACAAACCCTTTAGGGTGTTTCTGTTTGGATGTGTTATAAAGTTACTAAGGACATGTTCAGGTTCCTTTGTGTACATATGCTTTTGTATTTTGTGGGCTTAATGCCCAAAAATGTGACTGCTAGGTGTATGTGTGTGTGTGAGAGAGAGAGACAGACAGAAACAGAGAGACAGAGGAACTGCCCAATCTGTTTTTCAGAAAAGTTGTATCATTTAACTTTCCTCCCAGTAAAGCATTTAGAATCCAGTCTCTCAACATTCTTGTCAGGATGTGGTATTGTCACGAAAATCAGACATTTTACTTGCCTGTGTGCTGTACATATGCAGTGCATGTGCATGTGTGTACACTGTAGTGGTATGCAAAGAGGCCAGAGGAGGATGTCTGGAGTCTTCCTATATCCCCTAATCTTCCACAACTGTATCCAATACTGGGGTTCTAGGCTTTAGACATGAGTTTGAAGAATTTAAGCTAAGGTCTCAGGCTTGCACAGCAAATGCTCTTATACCCTGAGCCATCTTCCCAAACCCTAATTTTTACTTCAACTGTTCTCATTAATGAGGAATGAAATGTCACTTTGGGCTTTTCCTACTGCCCAGGGAAATGAATCATTTCTTTGTAATCTCAGAATATATCTACAAAGTAAAACAGTATTCTATGTCTTTTCTCCAATTTAATCAAACAGTTAACATTCTCACTATTGATTTGTGTCCTTTTATAGTCTAGATATCCTCATAGCATCCTTTTATCATCTTTTAAAACAAATTCCTATTATATTTTGACTCGCTGAGTCAGTTTGCTGCTGTCATCTGGATGCTACAGCATCACAGGCTGGGTACAGGGAGCCTGCCAGTGGCCATACTCCCAAAGAAAACACTCTTCTTTCCGCAGTAGCTACCGAGCAACTGTCCTCAACCCCCATCTAGGAGCAGGGACTTGGGAGCCCCTCCCCACTCCATGTTGGGACTTTTATTATCGTGATAGGATATTTTGCAAAGTACATGTCTTTAACTTTGATGACACCCCATTTACTGAGTGTTTCCCTATAGAGGTAACATATTTGTGTGTGTATATCATTAATGAGAATTCATACCCAAGTTTGGGCTTCTTAATTTTCCAGTTTTCCTTTTAAAACTTCAGTTACACATCTTTTAAACATTTTCCCCCTGAGGCTTTTAAAAAATGGTCTATTTGTTTCTCTGTTCTGTGCACTGGTGTTCTGCCTACTTGTATGTACGTCTATGCGAGAGAATCAAATCCTAGCATTACACTGCTATGTGCGTGATCCCCTGGAAGACCAGTCACCGCCCCAACTGCTGAGCCATCCTTCCAGCTCTGTGCATTTTAATCTGTAGTCCAAACAGTTCTATGAGTAAAGAAACAGAACCTAATAGGTCTTTCCATCAGAATGCATTCCACTACTGAGCAAATCTCAAATCTACAGTATCTGCTTATGGGATCAGACATTTGACACAATATAGAGGAGGATCTGTTTGTTCAAGGCCAGCCTGGTCTAGAACAGCCAAGGCTATTATTATTACACAGAGGAACCATGTCTGGAAAAAAAATAAAAAAATTAGGGTGTGTCACACAACACTGAATTTAAAAATACTGCATGTGCATGACCTGCTTTAAAAGAGTTAAATGATTTAAATGCAGGGAACAGTAAGTACAAGAGCTGAGCTGAGGCAGACCTTCAGATAAAAGGAACAGTTTATGAATGATTTCATGAGCATCTACAGTGTCTGCAAGTCAGTGCAGGATTTTAGGTAGGCGAGTGACCTAGTTAGATCTGTGGTATCAATTAAATCATCACTGAGGGATGATGAACAGGACTTGGCAAGAGGCATCAGCTCACTGCCACAGGCAGAACGAGACATCATGCAATTCTCCAAGAACACTTAGGCATTCGGCTGAGTGTGGGAACTCAGGTCTGGAACCTCAGCACTTGAGAGATTGAGGCAGGAAGCTTGCAAAGGCAGTCTGGACTACAGAACAAGACTCAACGGCCAAGGGAAAGCAAAGCCACTGTACAAGGCCAAGTTTTGGGAAATATCGTACTAACCTGTAGTTAGCCTCTAGTACTGCCTAGCAGGCATCTACCACAGCATGTACAATGCATTTTTAGAAGCTATCCTTAGAAGAGTCAAATATGTTGTAAATTCTCAAACACATTAGTAGCTTAAAAGATGCCCAGGGAGAGCTGCTACATGAATCAAAGCCTCGTTTACAATTCTGCTTTTCATTTTCTCTCCCTCTACCGCTCTTGTCTTCCTTCCTGCCTCCCTCCCTCTAGTCCTTCTTTGCTTTAGACAGGATCATAGCCTCGAACGCACAATCTTCTGATCAGAGCATTCCAAACTTCCATTACCAGAACATGGCGTATGTCTGGCCTAATGTGAAACCCCACCTTAAAAACAAAACAACAAAAAGACCCAAATAATATAAAACCTCTCTGACTCCCTTTTTACTTTCTCTGGACACTCACAGAATTCCATCCGTATGGGTTCAGTGGTCCTCCTTGGAACTCACCAAACATTCGCCTTTGGGGCTGCGTCCTCGGCAGCTCAACCACTGTCAGGTTAGAAAAGCCTTTGATGACTGCTCTGTAACTAGCACCCTGCACTTCTGTTGGGAGACATTGCAGGTAGAAGGTGGGTCCCAGTATTTTCAATTGTTAAAAGAGAGCTAAGTGCTAGCAGGATTTAAGTATTGTCATTTCTATGACCCATAGCCGGTTTTCTATATGTAAATGATAAAGAGAGAGTCGCCATCACAAAAGTCAAACAGCTCTCAGTGCCCAAGAGCAACTCTAAGAGACCTCAGATGTCGTCTTGCTGCTAACTGGTTCAGACTAGAATTGTCTGACTAGTTGTGCGTTAACAAAAAGCTGATGGCCCGGGCCTGGCCAGGAAGTCTGGGGGCAGGACTTCCGGGAAGGAAGCCTATGAAACGGAATCCTGTAGTAAGAACAATGTGGAGAGATGGGAAGTCGGATGCGTCAAGATACCTTAGCTAGCTGAGAGACTGCCCCCAGCAAAAGGCCAGCAGAGTTAAAAGAGAGAGAACTCTCCAGGTCTTAATTAAACCTTACAAGGCTCCTCAAAAGCCCTGCAACATGCTTACGGCCCTGAATTCACTTTATTTCTCTTCACAGTGCTGTCACCCAGCAAATTAAACCTTATCTTGCCTTTTCTCCCGTATAATAACTCACATGAGTCTTTGTGTTGTCCAGTCGTCATTAACCTTACCACTTGCTATAAATAGCTACTTATTAATCAGCTGTTAAGTAACTCAGTAACTATCATTTAACCTGATGATATAACAGGTGAAATTGCTACCGTACATTCACAAGGAGTGGTTGCCTCACTTAGGATAGTCTGGCTCATATTTTCATATCTATATTCTATATAAAATGCATGGACTTTTTTAAAAAGTCTTCAGGATTTTGGAAAGAAAGCTCAAACCTTTCTAATTTTCTCTTATTCAAAACGATTATAGGACTTTTTACTTTATCTTTATAAAATGCACATATCGGATCTTAGTATATTTGATGGTAGAAATTCTCCCTTAACTGTAGACGCTAGATGAGACTTATCAGTTTGAATCTGGAGTTGTAGTATGCACCATACAAAGCAAAAGGCCTTTTTCTTCACTGATATCCATGACTCCCTTCTCTAACTCTAGACACTGCTACGTGCTACAGAAGATTTCAGGTGTGTGGTGTTTCCATTACTTCCCTATATTCGTTAGCTATTGAACTATTCTCGATACAGTAATATACGCTCACAACTACTTACAACTCCACTAAAAATCAAAATAAATCCTCATAGACATGTACAAGAATTTTTCAAAATATATCAATACAATCTACAAAATGTATAAGTATTTTAATATCAAGTGCAGTACTTCTAAAACTCTTATCAGTCAACACAATACAGAATAAACACTACTCAATTAGCAATCAGGTTATATCCTGATAAATGCAGTGGAAGGTTAGAATGTCAGCACAGACATACTGTATAGTCTCACTGAAATCAAAAGTTAGCAACACAGTGTAACACAGAGCACTGCTTCTTTAACCTGACTTCACAGCTGACAGGGCTGTGGCTCACTTCCGGCTGGTCTACACCAAGAGTATCTTCCCAGATATTGCTAGCCCAGCAAAAGATCAACAATCAAACGTTAAAGTACAGTGACCGCTGAATGCACAGTGCTTCCACAGCACCATAGAGCGGAGAGGTGTAGAGTGAACTCTGTTTTAGGTGTACAGCTTGTATGAATCCTCCCTCGCTTAGGACACAAGTATTTACTAGGCGATCACAAACCTGGTGCTCATTATTTCACACCCATGTAAAACAACTACAAACTCTTGTTCACTCTGGTGATCATGCTAGAACGCAAGCTGCGATTTTAATAAAAAAAAATAGCTGAAGCTGAATAATACATAAGACTGAGGTGGCTTTTATTATACAGATATTATGAAGTATGTGCCGTCTATGATATTTCTAATTTTACTTAAAATAGAATTTACAAAATCAAAAGTAACTTATAAGTACAACAAATCAAAAATCTATCAATCTGTAAGTCATGAAAAAAAAAAAAAAAGAACAAAGGCCATGACTGCTCCTAGGTATGGTGGTGAAGGTGTAGAATGAGCCAGGCCACGTGAGGAGAAGAGAAAGGGAAGGGCCAGAGACCAAGAGGCCAGGAGGGTAAAAGGTAGGGAAAAAGGCTAGGGAACACAATGGCTGGATTATACAGGGAAGGACAGCTGGGGAAAGGAAGCTGAGCCCCTGGACTGGAGAGTTCTGGAAGGGGGCGGAGTATCCACCCATACCCTGTAAAGGTAGGGACTGGGAGATGCTGGCAGAACCTGGAGGCCACAGTCACCGCAGTTAGACATTTGTCCTGGTCTGAGACTTAACAGTGAACTGACATGGGTCCTGGATACACTAGCGTGAGTCTTGGGTTCTTCATCTGTAAACTTGGTATGTTGGTCTAGGGTTTTCTAGCATACCTTCAAATTAAAATATTCTTTTAGCCTAAAACAAAGACTTTAAAACTGTACTAGGTGCTTTTAATATTGCAAATCAACTTGACAAACTCAGGGTTTCTGACCACAAGAAATGCAAATTCCCTTAAAAGCCTACTTCCTTAGAGAACAGATAATAAAACATGTTTATGTTTCTTCATAATGAAACACCTCAATTTGTACTCAAATGTAATGACTACTATTTATCTACTTTTGGGGAATAAAGGCAGAGGACAATTTATTAGAGCCTAGAAAAGTCTCTGAATACGAGAAGGTCACAGCCTGTGTGCGGAGTGGGTAGCAAAGCATCTATGTACTAGAAAGCTGCCATTTTTCTTCCTTGACAAAGACTCCATCTGCCACTGAGCCATTTACAGCCTCCAAGTTAGAATATCAATGATTTCCAACCATTCTGCAAGCCTGCTTTTCACCTTGGCGTCACCTCTGTAATACATCTATGGCAGATGATGAATCTCCTCACACACAGGCATGAAGCCCACGCCCCATCCACACAGAGGTTTTCAGTTGCCCTCTAATGCCCCATTTTCATTCATGCTGGGCTACAAAAGAATTACAAAGTGCACGTACTTCTGGTTGCTTTACTTACATGCGTTAAGTCAGGCATACTCATAAAATGCTAAAGCCCAAAAGACTCCACAAGGCAGTTCTCAATGCTGGCTTGTGAACCAGAACAACAGGGTGTTGTCAGATTTGCTGCTGGTGAGACTGCTCAGTCATGAAGGCCCTTGCCACCATCAGTGTTACTCCTCTGAACGCACACGGCAGAAGGAGAAAACCAATCTCTACATGCTGCTCTTCCTCTGACGTCTACACATGGTGTGATGTGCACACGCCCACACAAAAGCATGCACATCAATACACACAAAATGATAATTATTAATTATGTCATTTAATAAAATCAGATACCCTTCGGAGGGTGGAGCTATGAATCAAGTGCCTTCCTTGCTCATACTATACAAATCCTCCTGCAATAAATCCTTATCCACTCAAAACTGTTGATTTTTTTAAAATAAATTGCTCATCTTAAAAATTGACATTACCACAATGTTCTGTTAACGCACCAAGCAAGCCAAATCCAAATTAGAATGAAAAAAAATTTAATTATATTTTGTTGTTTCCCACTATTTTATGTTCAATAAAGCTTTAAAAACAGATGGCCACTATCGAGACTATTAAAAATAATTGTGGGGCAGAGCACGTAGCCCAATCGGTAAAGTGCTAATCCCGCACACACAGAAGTTCCAGTTTGGATCCACAACACAGTATGAACTGGGTGGAGGTACAAGCCTATAACCCCAAGGGAGACAGAGACAGGAAGACCAGGAGTTCAGGGCACTCTCAGTTACATAGTAAACTCAAGGCTCGCTTACCCATCCCTTTTAAACAAATATACAATAATATTTATCTTTAAAAATGGACAGACATTTTTTTATTTAAAATATCACTTTTTATTTCAAGAAAAGGTGTCACTTACACAACCTTGCTGGCTTTGAAGTCAGAGGCTTCTTACCCCAGGCTCCTGAGTGCTAACAACTCTATGCAGCCATGCTAGGCTTGAAGGATTACTCTTCCTGAAAGTAAGTGTTCTCTACAGAACAAAGGGAGAATTAAAATCTGCTGACGTGCAGACCACTGTGGGGAATACCAAAGAGTTTAAACCAGGCTCTTGGTCTTGAGCAAACAATAAAATCTGTCATAAAAGAGCACCTGCGCTGGCCAGGCCTTTTACAGGGGGACTACAGCACGACAGGAAGCATTCTGTAACTGAGTCAGGAGAGTTGCATCGGTTTATTCCTCTGGCCTGAACACTCCAGCACTTTCAAGTCCAGGAAAGTCACCTAACAGAAAGTAACGTGAGTGGAAGAAATGACGTGCACAGCCTTCCTGCTCCAGCACTCCACGATAAGAGAACACCATGTGTCCAGACGTCAAACCATAAAGAAGCGACTTGATTCCAGATTTTGCAATTCACACTCCCTTTCGGCCAGAACCCAAAAGGAAATAAAATCTGAGTTGGGTATTCCAGGATGTGCAGCATTTGACTACACATAGATGTCGGAAAAGATTTTTCCACGAAAATAAGAACATAAATAAATGTGAGAAAAAGAAATCATGACTTCAGATATGTTAATGTGGCGGTGTGATCTACAATGAGAGAGGAGAGAGACATTATCCTGGAAAGAGAAAGTACTAGTGGACAGAGCTGTAGATGGCAGTGGTGGGGACGAACAGGAAATAAAGGGCTTAAGCAATACAGGAGCTACATCACTGGTCCTTTTAAGGGCTGGCTGCCTGGGGTCAGAAGAGAAAGGGTAATCCACAGAGATGCCAAGAGTCGGTCCCTTTCTGATGTGGAAACTGGTACTTTTACACCCAGTAGCTATCAAGCCTGAAACAGGATCACCTCCATTCCTCTCTGTTTTTGTTTGGTTGGGTTTTGGTTTTTTCCAAGACAGGGTTTCACTATGTAACCCTGGCTGTCCTGGAACTCACTCTATAGACAGGCTGGTTTCGAACTCAGAGATCAGAAATCCCGAACCTGTCTCAGCCTCAGGAGTGCAGGGATTAAAGGTATGTACCACCACTGACTGGCAGATCTTTCTTAAACCAATATGAGAGAGAAAAATGAGAGGAAGAGAAAGGGAGGGAGGAAGAGGAAGGAGAAAAGGAGGGGAAGAGGGAGAGGGAGTGAGAGAACACACCAAAAGAAAATCACCTACTATTAAAAAAATACTAGATACAGAATAAAGACACTAATGCCACAGTCTATGCCATAATGCATGTGTGTCACATAATGTCACTCTGAGGTTCTCTTTCTCTCCAAAGTGAGAACACCTGACTTACAATGCATCTTAAGACGTTCAGCTTTATGTGTAATGTATTACCTTCCTTCCTCTACAGATTTCAAGTTATGGAAGTGGTCAATCTTTTAAAGATCTTAATTCTGAAAGAGAGACTTTTCTCCAGCGGTTCATGCAGTTACACTAAAGGCCAAGTCAGCCTTTGAAACCCTGCTCTGCTGCCGCTGCTGCCGGCCATGAACACATTCCTTAAGTACCATTGGTAGGGCACCGGGAAAGCCGGGAGAAATAGTCTTTGTGTTTAAACATAACTTGACTAAGTAGACTTAGAAAGAAGGAGGAGAAGTCATGTAAAATGGTAAAAACTGCCTTTTAAATATGATCAATGCCATGGACACTGTCACTTAAACTCGTCAATAAAAAAATCAGCAGAGTGCTTCATTTAACAAGGGAGGCCACAGTTAAACTAAAACTGTACTGACACATTACATTATTATTTTGTGTGAAGATTCCTCATAATTTCAAGTAAAGACTCCGCATTTGAGGGCTGAGGAGCTGACTCCGTGCTACAGAACGCTCGCTCTCGCAGAAGACTCAGGTCCACGTCCCACTACCCACATGGTGAATGGAAACCAGCTACAAGTCCAGTTCCAGGGGCTCGGACACCCTCCTCTGATCTCAGCAGTTCCAGGCATACACATGGTATGCTGATGTACATGCAAAGCAGAATGCCCACACACATAAAATAAAGGCTGTTGATAAAGCTTTCATATTTGTTCCCATGATATGATATCTATTTCTGGACATAAGTATTAAGCAAGTGAAATGAATCACTTTTATTACAAATGAAGTTAGAACTTAAATACTATTCTGTAATGATTTTTATTCCAAACACATATTTTCAATTTGTGATTTTAATTTTGATAGGAATGTAATTGATTTTAAGAAACATACAAATAGGGGTTAACTTCAAGCTTTATTTCATTTAAAGAGTATGATGATAAATAACCAAAATCATATTCCAGGGCTTTTAATTCCTCAGTACTTACTTGCTATTAACATTATACTCAACCCAAGACATAACTAAACTAGCAAGCACTATACCCACTCAAACATGATAAATTCTTATTCTCTGGAGGGAAAATATGTCCCTCTACTTAAAGTCTTGGACCTCCCAAGTCATTTCTTTCTGACTGAAACATGCCTTCGTGACTAGTGTTAAGGTCTGAATCTAAGGATCCCCCAGAGCTCCTGCATTGCGTGCTTAGCACAGTGGCCACTGGCAGTCCTGGGAGGACTCTGGGGTCTCTGCAGTGCACACCAGGTGGAGAGGCCCGAGGGTGAGGACTGCAGGTTCCAAGTGCAGGCTCTGCTCTAGCTCTCTCACCTCCATGCCTGCACCCACATACAGAGTCCATCATGTGTTCTCACTGACACCAGCTCTCCCAAACCCTCCCTACCAGGCTGAAACCATAAGCCTCTCCTCCCTACGTTGTTTCTGTGAGCATTTAGGTCATACCGATGCCAAAGTAACCAATACAGTTAGTAAACTCCATTTTCCAAGTAAGCCAATACTGCATTTATAAAAATGATCACAAGACAGTGGTTAAGGTAATCTAAGAATACAGAGTACTAGCTACACTATAACTACTAGTACTAGCTACTAGTATAACTTTACCTCACAGCTCCAACCTTCTCTTTACATAAAACTTTCATACAAGCCCTTGCACCTAGAGTTACTGTAACTGTTCATAAGAATTTGGATAGTGGGC